>NW_027095451.1:501710-561379 GCF_036850765.1 Saccopteryx bilineata
AAATGTTCCGATGTCATCATTTCTTATGGCTGAGTAGTATTCCATAGTGTATATGTGCCACATCTTCTTTATCCAGTCATCTATTGACGGGATTTTTGGTTGTTTCCATGTCCTGGCCACTGTGAACAATGCTGCAATAAACATGGGGCTGCATGTGTCTTTACTTATCAGTGTTTCTGAGTTTTTGGGGTATATACCCAGTAGAGGGATTGCTGGGTCATAAGGTAGTTCTATTTTCAGTTTTTTGAGGAACCACCATACTTTCTTCCATAATGGTTGTACTACTTTACATTCCCACCAACAGTGTATGAGGATTCCTTTTTCTTCACAGCCTCTCCAACATTTGCTATTACCTGTCTTGTTAATAATAGCTAATCGAACAGGTGTGAGGTGGTATCTCATTGCAGTTTTGATTTGCATTTCTCTAATAGCTAAAGAAGATGAGCATCTTTTCATATATCTGTTGGCCATTTGTATTTCTTCCTGGGAGAAGTGTCTATTCATATCCTCTTCCCATTTTTTTATTGGATTGTTTGTTTGTTTGTTATTGAGTTTTATGAGTTCTTTGTATATTTTGGATATTAGGCCCTTATCTGAGCTGTTGTTTGAAAATATCATTTCCCATTTAGTTGGCTTTCTGTTTATTTTGTTATCAGTTTCTCTTGCTGAGCAAAAACTTCTTAGTCTGATGTAGTCCCATTCATTAATTTTTGCCTTCACTTCTCTTGCCTGTGGAGTCAAATTCATAAAATGCTCTTTAACACCCAGGTCCATGAGTTGAGTACCTATGTCTTCTTCTATGTACTTAATTGTTTCAGGTCTTATGTTTTAGATCTTTGATCCATTTTGAGTTAATTTTTGTACAGGGGGAGAGACTGTAGCCCAGTTTCATTCTTTTGCATGTGGCTTTCCAGTTTTCCCAGCACCATTTATTGAAGAGGCTTTCTTTTCTCCATTGTGTGTTGTTGCAAATTTTTTATAATTAATCCAATTGGCACTGTGTTGCACCTAGAGCTTAGTTCTGCTGGAGAATTCTTGGAAACAGTATAGAAAACATCTCAAAATTGGCCCCAAGGAGGGCTGAGAAATCTAATGTATTTAACCATAAATTTCCCATCAGTAATTGGTTAGGGCTGGAAGTTTGAACAGTGAGCAATAATTCTCCCAGGATTAGATGGGCCATCCTCTAGCATTGACCTCTAGCATGCTGCCTGGCCTAGGGGAAAACCTCAAGCAGTGCGTTTCATGTGGTCACAGCAAACAGCCTCTCGGGAGCAGAGATCTGCAGAGATGAATGCCAAAGAGTTCTAAAGATGGTGCCCACAGTATCTCCTACAGTGTATATTAAGCATTTCTTTTTTGCCATTGGATATTCTTTGTGACAACTTTCCATGGTTGCATAGATATTCTGTTGTTTAATTAACATCTCTGTGCATAAAGCTGAGGGATGGGCAAAAAATCATGCCATTACATTTTCTCTTGAGACCACCAAATATCCATCATTTTAATTTTCCTAGATTCACTCATCACTTGCTTTACACCAAACTCTCACCTCTCTCCCCACAATCCCATTTCAATTTGCACCCCTTTGCTTTAGTCAGATAACCTAATCTGTTTCAGTAACAAAACAGAAGAAATCAGATGATCAACCTCAACTTTGTACTTTCTTACCTACCCAGTTTTCTACATCTAATCCCTTTCTCATTCTTTTTCTTCTAGCCTCAGTTTTAGACCAACCCTCTTCCTGCCTTCCTCTGAATCCTTGTCCTGCTCCCATCTGAGTTCTTCCTGCCTCCTCCTGGATCTTACCCTGTTACTTCCTCTCTGTACCCTTGATTTTCAACCCCTCACTCACTTTTTCCTCTTCTCTTCCTCCCTATAAACATGCTTAAGGCTTTTCTCATGTTGACATCACATGCCCTTACCCACCTAGCAACTGTAGACTTTCTCTCCTCTCTTCCCATTCGTTCCATACTGCACTGCATTTGGACTTCTGCCTCCTCCAGTCTTCTGAAACTGCGCTGACCGTGGTTACTCATCAACATTGAATTGCCAGCTTTGGAGGGTAAGTCCTTGTTCCTGATTCTTAGACCCCTGCTGGTGATGAGTCACTGAGAATGGAGGAAGAAGGAAAGAAAGAAAGGAAAGAGAGAAAGAGAGAGAGAGAGAGAAAGAAAGAAAAGGAAGGAAGCAAGAAAGGAAGGAAGGAAAAGAAAAAGTAAGGGAGGGAAGGGGAGGAAGGGAGGTTAAGGAGGAAAGAAAAGAAGGAAGGAAAGAAAAAAGAAAGAAAGAAAGATAGAAAAGAAAGGAAGAAAGAGGGAGGAAGGGAGGGAAGAAGGGAGGAAAGAAGGAAAGAAAGAAAGGAAAGGAAGAAAGAGAGAAAAGAAAGAAAGAAAGAAGGAAAGAAAGAGAAAGAAAGAAAAGAAAGAAAGGGAAGGAGGGAGGGAAGAAGAAGGGAGGAGTGGAGGAGAGAAGGAAAGGAATAAGGAAAGAGAAAGAGAAAGAAACAAGGAAGGAAGGAAGGAAAGAAAAGAAAAGAAAATGGGGAGGGGAGGGGAGGAAATGAGGAAAGAAAGGAAGGAATGAAAGAAAGAAAGGAATGAGAAAGAGAGAGAAAGAAGGAAAGAAGGGAGGAAGGAAGGAAAGAAAAAGGAAGGGGAGGGAAGGGGAGCAAGGGAGGAAAAGAGGAAAGGAAGGAAGGAAAGAAGGAAAGAAAGAAAGGAAAGAAGAAAGAAAGAAAGAGAAAGGAAGGAAGGGGAAGGAAGGAGGAAAGAGAGAGAGAAAGAAAAGAAGGAAGGAAGGAAAGAAAAGAGTAAAGGAGAGGAAAGGGGAGGAAGGTAAGAGAGGAGGAAAGAAAGAAAGGAAGGAAAGAAGGAAAGGAAGGAAGGAAGGAAAGAAAAGAAAAAGATAGAAAGGAAGGAAGGAAAAAGAGAGAAAGAAGGAGAGAGAGAGACAGTCGTTTACCTGGTCAGCAGCACTGCTGACCTCCTGGCTCCCAGTTCACTATCCTCTCACTTATATATTCTGGCTTCTTTCTGAGCACATTCTATTAAATAGGCATTACAACCATCTCTATTCCCAGAAAAGTACATCTTTCTAGGATATTTCAAAAAGGGATAATACTTATTTTAGAATTAGAAAAAATTTTATAGTTTATTTAAATCCTGATGAGCTGTATCAGTCAGTGTGAGGTTAGGATTAACACAGGCAGGAAGCCATTACTGCCCTGACACATTTAGGGAAGGAGGGAGGAGTAGTCACCAATTTGCAGTGCTAAGGTTGTAGGAGAGGCAATGACATTTGGTAGAGAAATGTGGCTGTTGCCATGTACTGCTAACAAGAAAAGGGAAGGTCAAATGAATATGCCTTTCTCTGATTTCTGCTAGTTCCTTCCACTCCCATTGGTTGAACCCACCTAGAAGTTAGAAGATTAAGAACCCATTTATAAAGACCCCAGGATACAGAGCAGAATGAAAGGTAGATAATGGATCTACAGGTGACTTCATTAGATCACACTTCATTTTAGAAGCAAAAGCACTCAGACTCCAGAAATGAAATGGCTTGCTTAAGGTCTCTCAGTGATAGATATGGGGCGATCATGGTATTTATGACAAAACACTTCTAACCATGCATCAGTAAGAAAAGAAAACATTTGTCTAAAGTTGGAAAATCTGCCACAAACAAAAAAGAAAGAGAGAGAGAGAAAGAAAGAAGAAAAAGAAAAAAAGAAAGAGAAAGAAAGAAAGAAAAATAAAATTAGTCACAAGCAGAATAAACATCTAAAACAGTGGTCCCCAACCCCTGGGCCATGGACCGGTACCTGGCCATGGGCCATTTGGTACCGGTCCACAGAGAAAGAATAAATAACTTACATTATTTCCGTTTTATTTATATTTAAGTCTGAATGATGTTTTATTTTTAAAGAATGACCAGATTCCCTCTGTTAAATCCGTCTAAGACTCACTCCTGACGCTTGTCTCAGTCACATGATACATTTATCCGTCCCACCCTAAAGGCCGGTCCGTGAAAATATTTTCTGACATTACACCGGTCTGTGGTCCAAAAAAGGTTGGGGATCACTGATCTAAAGGAAGTTGTTTTAAAAAGAAGGTAGTATGCATAGCTTTCACAGAATTAGCATTCATTAGAAGCTTTGTGCTATAGACTTTTCAAGTCTGATTCATCATATATGATAAAGAAAACATTTTAAGATCATGAGTTTTCTCCCTGCTTCTGTCCTAATGATCACCACAGTGTCTGGGACATTTAGAAGAAGATGAAGCAGAGTATTATAGATTTTTAGTTAAATAAAATAAAATAGCTAAGTAAAAAAAAACTGTTGAAAAAGTTCAGACTTAGATCCTCAAACAAGGATTTTTCATAATTAAAGGACCATGAAACAACTTTTCAGACTCCTAGAAGTTCACAAGATGCTTTCTTTTTAAAAAATGATATGACAAGACTTTGAACATACAACATTGAAACTTCAGGGAAATAAGACAAGAATAGTGCTCCTTTTTTTCCGTTACAGAAGTAACGCAGCATAGCATAGTAATTAAGAGTCCAAATTCAAGAATCAAAACCTTGGGTTTAAACCTAGGCTCCAATGCTTATTAGCTGCATAACGTTGGGCAAGTGATCTCACCTCTCTTTTGGAACTCTAGTTTTCCCATTTGTGACATAGGAGTAATTCTACCTACTTCATCAGGTTGTGAGGACTGGATAAAATAATATCCATAGAATACTTTACATGTTGCCTCTCTAGCTCAGTGGTCTCCAACCTTTTTTGGGCCACGGACCGGTTTAATGTCAGAAAATATTTCCACGGACCGGCCTTTAGGGTGGGACGGATAAATGCACAAAATAAAATTATGCGACCAGCATAAAAACTGTGGTATTTTTAAATGTAATTGTCGAACTTATGATATTTATTAGGCTAAGTTAAAGGAGGAATGAACATGTCCTCATTATCCAGGCTGTATTTAAATTTGTTTTTCTGACAACATTTCATGTCTGACATCAATATGTAATATGATAGGTTCAGGCTTGCTACCAATCATGAACCTACGACAAGAAAAATAAACATGAATGCACTGTGTACTCGTATGCAACTTTATTAGAAGCGTCCTCTTAACATCGCACCAACAACATAACATGGTAACATCCTCTCTGCCTCCAAACACTTTCCAGTCGCTATGGTAACATTTAAACATGCCTTAAAAATAAGATACAACACAAAAACAAATATGTGCATGAAAAATACAACTCACCATTGTTATGAATATTGTCAATTAAGGGTTATTTATTATAATATTTATATAGAATGAGAGACAGTAGCCTATCTCTCAACAACCAGAACGCTAAATCAGTGGGAGCCCTGAGCTTGTTTCTCTGCAACGAGACGATCCCATCTGGGGGTAATGGGAGTCAATGACACCCGAAGTGTGTTGCTTATGTCCAGTCTATTCCGTAATTTTGTTTTGGTTACTGTCACTGCAGAAAATCCCACTTCACACAAATAGGATGTCGGAAATGGCAAAAGGGTTTTTAGTGCTTTTGTGGCGATCTCGGGGTAGTCTGCCATGACTTTAATCCAGAATACCGGCAGAGTTGTAGTCTCGAACATATTTTTAAGGCCGCCGTCATTTGCGATCTCCAGTAGTTAATCCTCTTCTTCCATAGGCACGCTGGATTCACCTGGTTTGTTTACAAATGGATTGCGGATCCATTCCTTGGCAATTCGTGGGTCTTTTGTGGTTGGGAAGTAGCGTTCAAACTCTTTTAAAAACAAATACAGGTGATCGTGCACCAGCTGGGACAATGAGGGCTTGGGCTCAGTCTCTTCCAAAATTCCTGCGAATGTTTGAAACATGTCAAATATACCCCTGTTCACGTGTCGTCCGCACAAATCCAGTTTGGCTTTAAATGCTACTTTATCTGCCAACTTGAAGACAGTTGTCATTTTCCCCTGAAGTGATCGATTGAGTTCATTGAGGGGGTTAAATATGTCACACAAGTAAGCAAGTTTTGTGACCCATTCCTCGTCACTGAACTGTGCTGCTAGCGGTGACTTTCTTTCTGAGAGAAATCTCTGCAGCGGCTCTCATAATTCAAACACTCTGGCCTGGGACCTCCCTCAGGATAACCATCTTATTTCTGTGTATAAGAGAAGATGACTGTTCTCTGCGTTCATTTTTTCACAAAGCTGCTCAAACAGGCACGAGTGAAGGGTGTGTGCTTTGATGTGGTTAATAACTTTAACGACATCATTCAATAGGCTGTTAAGTTCCGGTGGTATTTTTCTGCTAGCCAGCCTTTCCCTGTGAATGACACAATGTGTAGACTCGCATTCAGGTGCAACCTCCTTAATCCGAGTAGTTAAACCAGACATCCTTCCGGTCATGGCAGCAGCTCCATCTGTGCATATGCCGACACAAAAAGATCATTTCAGTTTTCCTGATATATAGCCATCCAGTGATTTAAATAGTTCTGCGGCTGGGGTTTTGGTTGGCAATGATAGTGCACATAACATATCCTCATGCACATGCTCTTGATAAAGATATCGCACGTAAACAAGTAGCATTGCCTTGTTGTCAATATCTGTAGATTCGTCAACCTGGAGAGCATAGCACGGTGATTTATTAATCCTTTCCAATTGTGATTCAGTGTCCTCTGCTGTTTCCTCAATGCTCCATGTGACGGTGGTAGCCGAAAGAGGCATCTGTGCTATCTTTTCAACCGCAGCCTCTCCTAGAAGTTCACGACAAATGTCTTTAGTGGTTGGAAGGATCAATTCTTCACCAATAGTGATTGGCTTCTTAGCCTTAGCAATACGATTAGCCACCAAGTATGATGCTCTCATTGCACTCGCATTTTTTGTTGTAGTGGCTACCAGTAATTGTTTCTGTCCTTCTTGTTCATGCTTTTTTCTTTCGAAATACTCAGAAGGTTTGTCTTTTAAAGTAGGGTGCTTGGTCTCCAAGTGGCGAAGCAGTTTTAAAGGCTTCATTTCCTCATTACTTAGCCAGTCGCCACATATTATGCAGAGTGGCCTTGGTGCGTGAGAATCACCAGTTGCGATAAATCCATACTTCAAGTAGGACTCCTGGTATGGTCTGTTAAATGAAGCCTTCTTTTTCTTTGAGGTTGTAGGTTCTTCTGTTTCCTCACTGGCCCTTTTCCACTTCGCAAGAAAAACTTTCGATGGAATTTTGTTTTTCACTCATTTTGCTAGTTTATGGGTTTAATTTTAGTGGCAACATATCACGTGACCAAGATAAGTGTCAGAAGTGAGTCTTAGACAGATGTAACAGAGGGAATCTGGTTATTTTTTAAAAATAAAACATCGTTCAAGTTTAAATATAAATAAAACGAAAATATGTTATTTATTCTTTCTCTGCAGACCGGTACTGGTCCACGGCCCAGGGGTTGGGGACCACTGCTCTAGCTCATACTACATAGATGCTTAAAAAGTGCCAGCTAGTGGTATTTTAGCATAATATATTCTTTTTTTGATTCAGAGGTGGTTATTTACCCACATTAAGTAACTAATATCACAGTTATTTTTGGCTGGCATTGATCTGTTGATCTGTTAAAACCACTATGAAGTCCAAGTGAATTATAACAGTTATAATTATGAAGATGTACCTTTTTCTGAGTGAAAAACAGTGACTAGTAATGCTGAATTAGATAAGGGAACAGGATGAGAAATGAAAGGAGAAAGAAAAAGAAAAAAGAAGGGGTAAAAAAAAGAGCCCAAAGTATGGGGTTTTTTTCTTTTTTAGTGAAAGGAGGGGAAGCAGACAGACTCCCCCATGCTCTCCTACTGGAATCCACCCAGCAAGCCCACTAGGGGGTGATGCTCTGCCCATCTCGGTCCATTGCTCCTTTGCTCAGCAACTGAGTCATTTTTTAGTGCCTGCGGCAGAGGCCATGGAGACATCCTCAGCACCTGGAGCCAACTAAGTCAAATTAATCAAGCCATGGCTATGGGAGTGGGAGAGAGAGAGAGAAGGGGGAGGGGAGTGGTGGAGAAGCAGATGGTCGCTTCTTCTGTGTGCTCTGACTGGGAATCAAACCTGGGACATCCACACACTGGGTGGATGCTCTAGCACTGAGCAAACCGGCCAGGGCCAAAATATGGATTGTTTGAGGGGTGAGGAATAGGGGATGTGTCGGTTTGCCACCATGATTGCCCCAGGGACTACAGCTAGCTACATAGTGGACCAAAGCAGAAAAGGCAACAGAAATCAGTCTAAGAGCTTAATGCATATAGGATATTTCTATACTAAGGATGCCAACATTCTGAAATTATTTCCTTGAAGGCTCCCGTGCAGGAAGGGCCTTCCTCTGACTCTATTTCTTAATTTGCTTCCTTCACTTGGTGGAAACTACTCTGTGTGATCATTAGTTGAGAACTGCCTTAGGCTTTAGGGCAAGGGTCCCCAAACTACGACCTGCGGCCGCCTGCGGGCCGCATGCGGCCCCCTGAGGCCATTTATCCAGCCCCCGCCACACTTCCAGAAAGAGCACCTCTTTCATTGGTGGTCAGTGAGAGGAGCATAGTTCCCATTGAAATACTGGTCAGTTTGTTGATTTAAATTTACTTGTTCTTTATTTTAAATATTGTATTTGTTCCCGTTTTGTTTTTTTACTTTAAAATAAGATATGTGCAGTGTGCATAGGAATTTGTTCATAGTTTTTTTTAATAGTCTAGCCCTCCAATGGTCTGAGGGACAGTGAACTGGCCCCCTGTGTAAAAAGTTTGGGGACCCCTGCTTTAGGGAGTCCCACCTAATTATTTTTTGCATGTCAGGTTCCCTGGACACCTCTAGGGACTCAGAAAAATGTGAAAACAGCACCAGAATGGTTCTTACTCTTAAAAAACTTGCAGCCTCAAGTTGCATGTTAAATTATTTACATATTTCTCCCTGGTCAAGTGTATCAATACAAACAGTAGAGTTAAAAAAACAAACAGTCATTTCTGTTATTCTTCCCAAAGAAGAAAATGTACTATTTACATCACTTATGGCAGTAACAGAAAAGCAGAATGAGTAAAACCAAGCATCTGATGTATTTGTTCCAGAATTAAAATTACATAGTCCTAGCTCACAGTGCCCGTCTTTAGCTACATTTGGAAAGAGCTAGCATTTTGATGGCAGTAAAACTCTGTAAGCATTTTGGTTTCTTATTTGTAAAGCTGGGTGACAGCCTTTCAAGGCCCCTTTTATTTCCCCTTGGGGAGGTAGAAGGAATTTTCCCACTGTCTATAGCAGGGGTCCCCAAACAAGGCCCGCAGGCCACATGCGGCCCCCTGAGGCCATTTATCCGGCCCCCGCTGCACTTCCGGAATGGGCACCTCTTTCATTGGTGGTCAGTGAGAGGAGCATAGTTCCCATTGAAATACTGGTCAGCTTGTTGATTTAAATTTACTTGTTCTTTATTTTAAATATTGTATTCCCATTTTGTTTTCTTACTTTAAAATAAGATATGTGCAGGGTGCATAAGGATTTGTTCATAGTTTTTTTATAGTCTGGCCCTCCAATGGTCTGAGAGACAGTGAACTGGCCCCCTGTGTAAAAAGTTTGGGGACCCCTGGTCTATAGTTTACTTTATTTGAGAAATAAACACAGACAAATCTTGCTTGTCCCATAAAGTTTCCGGTTTCCTAATTCCTTTCAGGTTTGAAGCAATTCTTTGTTTTTTGTTTATTTTTTGTTTTTTTGTTTTTTGCATTTTTCTGAAGCTGGAAACAGGGAGAGACAGTCAGACAGACTCCCGCATGCGCCCGACCTGGATCCACCCGGCACGCCCACGAGGGGGCGACGCTTTGCCCACCAGGGGGCGACGCTCTGCCCACCAGGGGCTATGCTCTGCCCATCCTGGGCGTTGACATGTTGCGACCAGAGCCACTCTAGGGCCTGAGGCAGAGGCCACAGAGCCATCCCCAGCGCCCGGGCCATCTTTGCTCCAATGGAGCCTTGGCTGCGGGAGGGGAAGAGATAGAGAGGAAGGAGAGGGGGAAGGGTGGAGAAGCAGATGGGCGCTTCTCCTGTGTGCCCTGGCCGGGAAACGAACCCCGGACCCCTGCACGCCAGGCCGACGCTCTACCCCTGAGCCAACCAGCCAGGGCCCAATTCTTTGTTTTATTTCCTTCTTTGCCACCTTGTTGTTTGTATACCACCAATATTTTTTGTTCCAAGGGTTTGCTAAAATTATGGAAGTTCTGTAATCTTCTCTGGTATGTTTCTTGTGGTGCTGTGTGAGAAGCATTCTGCATTAGGGCATAACTTATATATATGGTATGTTCCTTATGTGAAACTACTCAGTAATCTCCTTTTGAAGGATATTGCATTTTGAAACAGAAACCTAAAAATCTGAGATCTAACATGTTCTAGGATAGGTGATCTAAGCAAGAATCCATAAACTGTCAGGACAATATGTGTTTACTTGGTGGGTTTATAAAAATAATCTAGAAGTGTTTTCAAATTGAAAGGTTTAATCATTAACTCATTCAGATGAATACTACATGTCATGGACGGATCTAGAGGGTATTATGACTAAGTGAAATAAGTTAGAGAAAGACAAATACCATATAATTTCACTTACATGTAGAATCTAAAGAATACAATAAACAAACAAAATAGAAACAGACTCATAGATACACAGAGCAGACTGATGGTTCCCAGTGGGGAGGAGGGTCACGTGACAGTGAAGAAAAAACGTGAAGGGATTAAGAAGTACAAATTGGTAGTTACAGAATAGTCACAGGGATATAAATTACAGTATAGGGAATAGAGTCAATAATATTGTAATAACTATGCATGGGGCCAGATGGGTTCTGGAAATATCGGGGGAACCATTTTGTAAAATATACAATTGTCTAACCACCATGGTATACACTGGAAACTAATACAAAATAAGACTGAATGTCAACTGTAATTGAAAAATTTTAAATAATTTTAAGGTTAAATTAAAAAAAAATACTACATGAAATGAGCATCTATTATTACATTCTACATTTTAAGTTATAGTCTATGAGCTATGTAGCCACTAGTAAGTAGCTTAGAATAAGTTCACTACTATTCTGTGAAATGAGTTAAAAATATATGTCCTGAAAACTCAGAAAGACAAGTCTAGTTACATTAGTAATTCACTGTAATAGGGAGATAATAAAGAAGTTCTGTCATAATAGAGATGACCTGAACTACATATGTCACATGTTTTACAGGGGGAGGATAAGAAAATAGGGTCAAAATACTATAAGACTTTCATTACCACCTGACAAGTAGTGGCACAGTGGATAAAATGTTCACCCAGAACACTGAGGTTAACAGCGCGGTAACCATCAATCTGCTCTCTGTCACCTGTTCGAAGCCCCAAGGTCACTGGCTTTGAATGTGGGCTCACTGGCTTGAGAGTGGGGTAGGGGGAATCGTCCACACAATCCCAGAACTCACCAGCATGAGCCCAGAAGTCACTGACATAAAAGCCCAAGGTCGTTGGCTTGAGTAAAGGGAGACTAGTGTGCCCTGGTCAAGGCATGTACAAGAAGTTCAATGTACAACTAAAGTGAAAGCAACTGTGCGTTGATGCTTCCCATTTTCTCTCCTCCTGCTCTCAGAAGCATTCAATGTACAACTAAAGTGATAAACTACAAGTTGATGCTTCTCATCTCTCTCCCTTCCTGTCTCGCTTTCACTCGCTCTCTCTCTCTCTCACTTAAAAAAATTATTACATGACCTGTTTATAAAAGAGGAAACAGAGAGGTTAAATAATTTGCTCAAGGCCACATGGCTGGGAAGTAATGAAGCTCTAAATTTAGTTTTCTTTATATGACAACTTGCTTTGCACACCTATTAAAATGGTCAAAACCATAAACATGGACAATACCAAATGCTGGAGAGGATGTGAAGCAATAGGAACTAATTCATTACTGTTGGGAATACAAAATAGCAGAACTACTCTGGAAGACACTGGCAGTTTCTTAAAAAATTAAACCTACTCTTACCACGTGACCTAGCAATTGTATTCCTTAGTATTTACTCAAAGGAGCTGAAAAATGATGTCCAAAAAACCCCGGCATAGACATGTTTATAGCAGCTTTACTCAAAATTGCCAAAACTTGGAAGATACTAAAATGTACTTCAGTAGGTAAATGGATAAATGAACTATAGTACATCCAGATAATTTAATATTATTCAGTACTAGTAAGAAATTCACTGTCAAGTCTTAAAAAGACATAGAGAAATCTTAAATGCATGTTATTAAGTGAAAAAAGCCAATCTGAAAAGGCTACTCCAAGTTCTGGCATCAATTCCAATGTAGAGGCAGAAAGATATTTCCCACACCAACAAGCAACTTTCCTGATACCAGCTGAGTGTCCTCCAATTCAACGTGATTCTGACATAATCTAGTAGAAGGTAGCATTAGATGCCATAGGTTAAGGTCTCGGTACTACAAGACTGCTCCCACCCAGGTTGTCACCTGGGCTTCTGAGCAACTAACTATAGATTGAAGGTTCCGATGATTCCCCCCCCCCTTTTAGGTATGATTAATTTGCTAGAGTGATTCACAGAATTCATAGAAACATTTTACTTACTAGATCACTGGCATTCTTTTAAACTAACCAATCAATTTCTGAATCCTTTAAGTGTTTCTGTTGGGTCCTCCTTCTCCTTCATTTTAAAAGGATATAAGTCAGGAGCAGCCAAGTGGAAGAAATGCATAGAGCAAAGAGGAAGGGGCTCAGAGCATGCCCTCAGAGCGTGCTATGCTCCCAGCACCTCCAAAGGTTGCCTCACCAACCTGGAAGCTCTCTACACCACATCGTTTTGGGGTTTTATGGAGGCTTCATTACTTAGGCATGATTGATTAAATTATTGGCTATTGATGATTGAACTCAACCTTCATCCCCTCTCCCCTCCCCAGAGGTCAGGGGGTGAAACTCAAAGTTTCAACCTTCTAAACACATGGTTTGTTTGCCCCCATTCCAAACAATCCGGCCCCCTGGCAACCAGCCCCCATTCCAAGGTGCTTTTAAAAGTCACCTTATTAACCTACCAATAGATGCTTTTGTTGCTCTCATTGTTGCCAGTGGAAATGGAGTCCTTGCAGTGTTGTAAGAAAAGTATAGTATTTTAGGAACCATGCATGGGAAGATGATGTACGGTGGTAAGATTTATTGAAGCTGGAGCAAACACAAAGGACTGTCCTGGGTTCAACTCATGCTGTCGTCAAGCCCAGGGAAAGGGCCAATGTCCAGAAATTCTGTGCTATTGGTTTAGAACAGGTCAAAACTTTGTCCAGTTCAGCTTCTGTCCCTATACAACTAGTGTAGTCTCTGTTCCCGGCTGTGCTGTGTCTAGTGATGTTGTACCCAGGCTTGAGCTTGGAGCCTGCAGTCTGTGCACCTAGTAGGGCCACATGGCTGCTATGGAGAGAGACTGTGTGAATAAATGGGGTGAATCTGTATTACAGGACCAGGGAGAGAGTGGGCAAGCTCACCTTTGTTAGGCTTATTATATTATCTCATGCTTGAAAAGGACCAGGCATTCTTTTAAACTAACCAATCAATTTCTGAATCCTTTAAGTGTTTCTGTTGGGCCCTCCTCCTCCAATCCATTTTCTAGATCTTCTGAGGTTCTATGTCCCTTATCCAATCCGATCTTTTCCCCAGACTAGACAGACAGGTTTTTATGGTTGCCATCTTGGCTCTTGTTGGGCATAGGCCCAGCAGAGAAAGTCCCCTTTTTATTGTTTTCTCTATCCCTCGGTAATCTTGGCTAATGACTGGTGATCCTTCTTGCCCACTTTGGGGCAAGGGCAAAAGACTCAGCAGTCCCCTGGGGTGTATGTGAAGCTGTAGCTTCCAACCTAATTAAGCTTAGCCAACATAATTAAGCTTAACCTAATTTAGCTTCTCTTGTAATAGTATCTAGCTACCTACTCTAATATCATCATTTAGGTAATTCCAAGGGTTTAGGAGTTCTGTGCCAGAAACTGGTGAAAAGCCAAATATATATCTTATTATAAATCACAATATCACAGCTACATACTCTATCATTCCAACTATATGACATTCTGGGAAAGGTAAAACTATGAAAACAGTAAAAAGATCTTTGGTTGGCAGGAGTTCAGAATGGGGAGGAATGAATAGAGCACAGAGAATACTTGGGACAGTGAAGATACTCTGTATGACACCCTACTGATAGACACATGCCATTACACATTTGCCCAAACCCATAGAGTGTACAACACCAAGAGTGAACCCTAATGTAACTATGGACTTTGCATGATAATAATGTGTCAATGCAAGTTCCTCAATCATAACAAACTTATCATTCTGGTGGAGGTGTTGATAATGGGGGAAGTTATGTGTGTGTAGGGGAAAGGGATTGTTAGGCTAAAATTTTTTAACTTCTGCAGCTGAAAGTCTTTTTCAAAGTAAGGTTTTACTGAGCCAAAAAATACTAGCCAAAAGATCAGTCTTGGAGCATGGAGTCTAAACCACCAGCATCTTGGCTAGGGAGAAAAGACAACATGTCCTTCTTCCTAGAGTTTTGCAAATGTTTTGATACATCAGGTAGGGAGAAGGGGAAGAAAGGAGTGATCTAAAAGAATTTACACGAGCTATATGAAAGCGGTGGGCACTGAAGCTAGGCCAGCTTTGGCATAGCAGAGTCTGCATCAAGAAAGGTCCAGCTCCTGTGGAGTGGCTGGGGCAGCAGTCGCAGTCCAGAAAGCCTTTGTGCAAACAAGTGTTGGCTCCTAGAGTCCATGTTGCCTGGCTAAGATAACCTGCAGAAAAAGCTACCTGAAATGAATCCAAAATTCCCACAGGCAAAATGGGAATGTGAGAGAGCTTCTGTTAGCTGGTCAGCAGCCATGAACAGACTAATGTTTCTGTCTCTTTCTCTCACTTTCCAGCTGCTTTAATTTAACTATATAACATCTCAGATGGTTTCCTTATTAGGATATATGGGAAATCTACCTTTCCCTTAATTTTTCTATGAACCTAAAATGGCTTTTAAAAAATTGTCTTTATTTTAATATGTGTGCACAAGGAATTTACATAAGCATGAAAAATTTAAAGACAGTAAGGCAACATTGGATATGGGTAGGTGTGACCTCAGGGTGCTCTGGAGGAGCTGTAGACTGTAGCATGGTGTTAGGTTGTCCAGCCTCCTCGGTAGGTTGTGGGGTGATAGTGAGCCCCATAGCCACAGACTGGTCTGTGACCTGAGGAGCGGTTGGCTGCTGAGCCTGAGCAGACTCTCGATGGGGAGGTGTCATCTCAGGGTGTTCTGGAGGAGCTGTAGTCTGCAGCATGGTGGTAGGTTGTCAGCCTCCTCCATAGGATGTGGGGTGGTGGTGAG
Organism: Saccopteryx bilineata; assembly: GCF_036850765.1. NCBI lineage: Eukaryota > Metazoa > Chordata > Mammalia > Chiroptera > Emballonuridae > Saccopteryx > Saccopteryx bilineata. The sequence continues at coordinate 517,088 of NW_027095451.1, forward strand.
CCCCCGGCCCACTGGCTGAACCACGATTTTAGGAGTGGTTGGCTGCTGAGCCTGAGGGGGCTCTGGATGGATAAGAGTCACTTTAGGGATCTCTGGAGGCTGAGTGGGACCCTCTTCATTACCAGAAGAAAACTGTGTACTGCTAAAGTACCCTTGGGGTATAGCAGAGTCCATCTCTGGAGGCACTTCTAAAGCCTTTTCTTCTGTATAAAGTGCTTTTTCCTCCTCTGGGACTTCTGGTTGCTGAGCAGAGTCTTCTTGGGGGGGTGGGGTGGAGAAATTTCTACTTCCTCAGGGCCTTCTGTCTGCAGAGCTGAGGCTTCCTGTTGGAAGGGAAAAGCAGCCTCTCCGGGAGCATATGAGGGCTCTTCGGCAAGGTTTTGTTGATCCTGAGGCCAGGGTTTGGTGAGCACCAGGGTGGTGGCAGTCAGCAGGTTAGGGTCCAGGGCCAGCTCTGGAAGCGGACGAGCCTGGACCAGGAGCCACAACAGCTGCCACATAAATAGGAGCCGTGGGGCCCAGAAGTGCATGCCGGACATGACGTTCGGGACACAGAGAGCAATTTAAAGAATTGAGACAAGGAAAGTGACCCAGACAAGTAGGACACAGTACGTGACCTAAGTAAATGAGGTACCAGTACCATGCACTGAGATAAAGTGACTAATTGACACCGGTGTCACAATTGGTCGCCGTGTCACGCATGTGAACATCACTGCTACCAGAGAAAGAGGTATTGTCACGACTGGGTTTTAGTTAAACACATAGGGATAGAAGTTCTGTTTTCACCTAAAAGAAAATAAAAAAACAATTTTTTAAAGAAACCGGAAATAGAAAAAAATAAAAACTAACTATTCTTGACTGTGTTCTAAAAAATAGCTAAGTATTCTTAACGATTACTCTAAAATACCACTCTTTTAGGTGAATATATAGGTTCTTAAAGAATACACCCAGTCTACTGTGTTATGTAATCTCAGCATCAGGATTTTCTTGTACAGTTTATCTTGTATATTAGGTCCTCTTCTTGTCTACCCTAAGAACAGTGGCACCACTCTCTAAATGAGCAGAGTGGGAGGTCACTGTCTTTGCCAAAGACACATAGTCAACACAAGACACAGACTAGGCACCCCTGGTCCTCTGCCACTGCTTTCATGGCCTGTCCCACTCTGACTAAACCTCCAGGTGCCGTGTTTCAGGAGCTGTCCTCACCTCACTTGACTCCTGCTCTTCCCCTTCATCTTGGGCATCATTTTTCAATTGGCCCATTTCCCACTCTGTTTTGGGAACCTTGACTTCTCGCTGCAGTTTGAGAAGCTTCACCAGGAGGCCTGTTTCAGAAATCAGAGTTTCCTCAATTATTTTGGTTACTATCACAGCTACCTGGCCAGGGCAGTTTCTCATTAGATTCAGACAGACGGTAATAAAACAACAGAGCCAAGAACTTATGGGCCTTTAGCTTTAATCCTAGCTTGCACCTGGGTGGGCAAGAAATACTCACAGTGGGAAAACACTTCCCTTTCCATTCAGGGCTCCAAAAGCCACTGACTTATCCAAGTTTCCTAGAATCAAAGGTTTGTACCTTACCAGCCTTATTCACCTCTATTCCCCATCTCTTTCTCTCTGCACAAACTGGCTTTTCCTTCAGCACTCTGCCATCTTGGCTGCTTCTTCTCTCCTCCATGTGGCCTTTCACTGCTGTCTTTTATAGTGCTAATCTCAGGAACCAAGAGAGAGCAAGCTCCTGGTCTGCCCAATTTTATAGTGTAGAAATCAAAGTCTTTAATCCAATATACAAACAAGGAAGTCTCTGATACAAAGTCACTTATTTGAGGCATAATGGGATTTCTCATGAGAGTTCACCACCCCCTATTCTGCAACAGTCTAGGGTGTGGGGAAAAGATTAGTTTTAAAACTAAGCCTTAGGGCAGGGGTCCCCAAACTACGGACTGCGGGCCGTATTCGGCCCCCTCAGGCCATTTATCCGGCCCCGCCGCACTTCCGGAAGGGGCACCTCTTTCATTGGTGGTCAGCGAGAGGAGCATAGTTCCCATTGAAATACTGGTCAGTTGGTTGATTTGAATTTACTTCTTTATTTTAAATATTGTATTTGTTCCCGTTTTGTTTTTTTACTTTAAAATAAGATATGTGCAGTGTGCATAGGGATTTGTTCATAGTTTTTTTTATAGTCTGGCCCTCCAACGGTCTGAGGGACAGTGAACTGGCCCCCTGTGAAAAAAGTTTGGGGACCCCTGCCTTAGGGTATAAGGATCCTGCCTGCTTATAGCCTGTCCCCCATACCCCATGCAAACTATAACCAAGCAAACATATATATCATATTTACCAACTTATTTGACCAACAGTCTCCTTAGACTCTTGGCCCCATCTCCTCAACTGGGAGCATGTGCTGGGCTCTGCTTGGATCGCCCCTCCCTGCCCCGTGGCCTGAACGCTTTCTCCCAGCACTGGGCTGGGACAATCATAGGGCTCATCTTGTTAGTGTCCTGTCTCTCAGGGATCAATTGTCCTGTTTCCTGAACTCCAGTGTCTTGAAAATGTTTGTTTCTTAAAAGTATCTGCTGCTTGTTTTGGTTGTCTCTGGGAGGAGGGCAAATCTAGTCCTTATTATCTCATGTTTAGCAGACCCTTTATTTCCAAACTTGCCTAAGCAGTACTTCACAAGTTTTAACTCATTTCATTCTCAAAACAACCCGATCAGGTAACTACTATTCTTACCCACATATTTTTTTCTATTGTGGTGAAAATACATAATATGGAGTCTTCCCTTTAACAAAGTTTGAAGTGCACAATACTGCATTGTTAACTCTAAGCACAGTGTTGTACAGCCCCTCTCTAGATCTCTTGCATAATTGTAACTTGACACCCATTGAAAAGCAAATCCCAATTTCCTGTCCCCCAGTCCCTGGCAACCACCATCCTACTCTCTGTTTCTATGAGACTGAGTACTTTAGACTGTAGAAGGGGACATGAAAACTGAGGCACCAGAGGGTTGAATGACCTGCCTATGATCTCAGAGCTAGTGGGTGGCAGAGTTAAGACTCAGCTATGAGCGGTCTGGTTTCAGGGCAGAGGCGCAGAGACAGGTTGCTGAGCTGACCCAGAGTTGAGGGTTTATGGGTCATAGGTCAGGCTGAGAAGCAGGACAAAGGCCACTAAGTAGACAGTATTGGAGAGAGCAGTCAGGCTCAGCCATAGGGTCCCAGCGGGTGGGGAGAACTGTGCTTAGTGAGAGCTGATGGACAGACGCACAGGCGGGCGATCACAGTCGACATGGTGGGGAGAGGCAGAGGGAAGGCAGTGCTCAGAGTGGGGAACAGGTGGTGGAAGTGTCAGAAACATGGCCTTTCTGGGTCAAGATGGGGTCCTGGGTGTGGCTGGAATGGAGGAAGGTGATAGTTGGTGTAAAATGGCCAAGAGTTCTGGGTAGTCACTCACAGGGACAATGTCAGCTCAGGTTGATGGTAACTGATGGACTGGAGAGGAAGATTCTGGGCCCCTGACTGAGCATTCCCAAGATGTGAGGACCCCTGGGTGTGATGGCGGTGAGAAGAGAGGGAAGGGCAGGGTCTGAAGCACAGGGGAGGAAGCGTTTTGCTAGAAGAGGATGGTACAAAGGCAGAAGCCTGGGCCTGGGAGGACAGACACTGCTCCAGGCCCAGGGACGGATCAGGAGGGGTGGAGCCAGGGCTGCGCATATGGGTCACATGTGTGCATGTGGGGACACGTGTGTCAATGTGTGTATCTGTGTGAGGAGACTTGTGACTGTGTGCTGTAAGATGTGAGAATGTACATGTTGATGTGTGTGTGAGGATGTGTGTTAATAAAGTGTTTGCTTGTCTTGGACCTCAATACCCTGCTTCTGGTGGCCATCTGTGTCATTGGGTCCCAAGGCCAGCAGGGGTGGAGCCCTGATGAGAGGAGATGCTGGCAGTGCTGGCGGAGATGAGTGTGTATGTACTAATGAGTGTGGGAGTGAAATGGAAAATTGTGTGTGTGTGTGTGTTCAGGATTCAGCTTGACCAAGGGGCAGGAGAGGTCTCTGTGAGGTGACTGAGGTCTAAGGGGAGGGAGTTTATAGTGGAACAAGGGTTTCTGAGGTGGAAGGGCAGAGAGATGTGGGAGATGAGAGGATGGGCTTGGAGGGCAGCCCTTGGGGAGTGGTCTGGGCTGAAATGCCCTGGACTTAAATATCCCAGTGGAATCAGGGTGGGGGATCCAGTTTTGGACTTGTCTGAGGGGCCCAGGCATGGATTTTAAGAAGAACACAGTGCCTGTCCTCTAGGTCCCCCAGGTCTAAGATTGGGACTTTACACACAGATGATGTGAATAGCAATGCCGTGTGCAGATGCGTTGCATACACCTGTGTAGGCATTGTGCATATTTGCATGTGTAAACGTGGGTGCACTTAAGTGTGTGTGCAGTGCTTAAATGCTGGGGTCACAGCCCATTGACTCCCCAATCCCTCCCCAAGTACTTCCCTCCACCCCCTGGGCTATACTTCCTCAGACTTCTGTTCCCCTGCTTCCCTTAGGTTGGCTCTCGCCAGCCCTCCTCCTGACACTGCTTCTCTTGCAGGGACGCCTCCTTCCCAGCCCCTTCAGCAGCAGAGTCTCTGCTCCAGGCTCTGGCTCAGTCTTCCGGTCCTGGGCTTCAGCGACCTGCTGCTGATGGCCATCTGTGTGATTGGGTCCCAAAGTGAGGGTCACAGGGGCCAGTGGAGATGAAGCCCTGATGAGGAGGTGGAGATATGGGCAGTGCTGGGGGCGTGAGAGCTCTGACGGGAAGAGATGGAGGCAGTGAGGTGCAGTGCTGAGCGAGTATGGGGCAGGGTGGGGGTGGTGAGGGAGACAGTGCCATGACCATGACGGGGCTGTCACATGGGCACAGACCCCTCCACTTCGTCCTGTGCCCTCTCCCTCCTGACAAGGAACACAGATGCAAGTGGAGTTTTGGACCCTAAAAGAAGCTTTCAACAACTTCTCCTCCAGCACCCTGACGGAGATCCGGGCTCTCGGCTCCCATGGTGAGCAGGTGCTCCCCGAGGGGACGTGCTGGGTCTGATTGGGTGGGTGAAGCACCGGTTTACCAGGACAGGTTTGCTGGACTCTGAGGTGGGTGCCCAGGGTCTGGTCTGCAAAAGGATGTTTGGGGTGCCGTGGACAGATAACCCAGCCTGAGGAGCTGGGCAAGGCTTCTAGGGACACTGATCCCTGGGCTGAGGGACACTGAGGGCGGAATAGGCAGGTGAAGAGGATGGCGGTCAGTGGCAGGTGGAGAGGACAAATCTGGAATGACCAGGAGGTGAGGAAGACCACTGCATGTTTGGGGACTGCAAACACTTCCAGCGTGGCAGGAACTAAGTGGCAAGGGGTGGGCCGGGAGGTAGGTAGGGGCCGCACCTGGCAAACCGCTGTGTTAATAAAGTGAGGCGTTATCTTGAGAAAATGGGGCATATGCAAGGGATTGAAGCAGGGGAGCAGCCCGAGTAGGTTTGTTCCTCAGAAAGCCACGGTGGCAGTGTGGGGAGACTGGCAGAGGCGGGGAGGCCCGGGGCAGAGCCCGAACCTCCCAGATGAAGGTGACGGTGGCTTGGGCTGGTGCTCCAGTGGGTGATGATGGAGGCAGAATGGAGGGAAAACAGTTTAGCTTTTCTCTTTTTCAGGAGGCAGCATAGGTGACAGTGTGACATCTCTGGAAGCCAGGCTGGAGAAACAGGAACAGGACCTGGAATCAGATCCGAGCCCCTCCCATGAGTGAGTGACATGTGAGTGTGTGTGTGCACGTTAGAGTGTATGTGTGATGTGTGTGGTGTGAGTGAGGTGTGTGTTGTGTATGTGTGATGTGTGGTGTGAGGGAGGTGTGTGTTGTGTGTGTGAATGTATGTGTGCTGTGTGTGTTGAGTTTTTCCAAAGGCTGGAGTCCTGTGTGGGGTCCTAGTAGGTGCAGGGCCCACACTGCCCACATCACTGTCTGTCACTCTGTCCCCTAATTTATGCCACCTTGCTCTTCCACCTGAAGCACTTCCCAGCTGATCTGCGCATCCTGGCTTGTCAGATGGCCTTCCTGCGAAGCAATGGTAGGGGCAGTGGGGGTCTCCGTTCCCAGTGTGCCTGCTCCCCCAGCAGGATCTCATCTCCCCCTGCCCACTCCCCTCCCCACAGGCACAGAATGCTGCCCCGTTGACTGGCTGGAGCATGAAGGCAGCTGCTACTGGTTCTCTCGCTCCGGACTGACCAGCCCGAGGCTGAGAAGTACTATCAGCTGGAGAACACGCTTCTGGTCCTCATCAACTCGTCATCAACTCCAGAGAGGAGCAGGTGAGTCCACACTCTTCCTGAAGGCGGGAGGAAACCTCTGGAATGCAAACTCTGGGGGGCTAGATCAGGCCCGCTTTATTTTTTTAACCTACGGGAGAGGCCGGAAGCAGATGTCTGGCAGAACTCCAGGGTTCATAGCGGAGCAGCCACTGATCCTAAGAAGTGGGAGATTACGGCCAGGACTCGGCAAAGGGACAGGAGCCAGGTGAGCAGGTGATGAGGAGGTCAGAAGACAATGCAAGACAGGATGAATTTGAAAAGACAGGACCTGGGTGGAGAACACAGTAGAGGCACTGAGAGCTCCTGCTTGTTGTGTGCTGGCCACAGGAGTGGCAGTCAGTTGGGAGGAAGGAACAGAGGGGCCAGGAGTCCCAGTGACCTGCCAGCCATGGGTACTGGGTTGAATGAAAGTCGCCTCCTGGAAGACTCAGGTGCAGCCAGGGTTCCTCCATGTCCCTCCAGGTCTCACCTGCCCACTGATGCCACCAGACCACAACCCCAAACACTGAAGTTCACGGGGAAGAATCAACCTGTGCCGCGGCCCAGGGCAGCTCCTAATAACAATGCGAAATTAAGGACACATACTCATCAAGAAAAAATCAAGAAAAAATGGGACCAGGAAGAGTCTTCAAATGCTGATGGCAATATCCGAGTGCCCCATAGCCCCAGTTTGCTTTATTATATAGCCATATGCAAATCAAGAAAGTCCTTGATACAAAGTTACACATCTGTGGCTAAAACAGAAACTTTCCCAAGGCATAAACAGAATGCATTAGTGAAATCTACCAACATCTGAAAAACAAAGAGTCAGAGGAAGGGCATGTAAATTGCTTCCAGCAAGTTAAGGAAGCAAGTGAAGTGGGTGCAAATACTCAGCATCTTAGCCAATATGGAGGTGGAATGGGGAGAATTTAGCCTTTTGCTAAGCCTCCAATCTACAATGGCTTTCTGCCATTTATGGTCCACAACGAACCTGTTAGAATAGGTGGGGCATTGTTTTGTTTGTTTTTTGGAAACGGAAGTTATTAATGGTAATTGTTGGAGACCGAGAGCTGACAGGGTCCTTGCGTTTAGATTTTGGGGGGATTGAGGTGTGCCGTACTGACAGTAAGCTGACAGTCTGCCCAACTCCCACCTCACTTGATTAACTTGCTAGAGGCAATTTACATGGCCTTCCTCTTAACCTTTGTTCTAATACTGGTTGATTTCAGTTATGCAGGGTGGAGAGTTTTCTGCACTTGGGAGAATTCTTGGGTTGCCTTGGAAATGTGACTTTGTATCAGAGATATCTTTGATTTGCTAATGACTTTATTCTGCCCAATAAATAAAGCGGTTTGAGGGTGGAGACTCGCTCTTGCAAGCTCCCTGTGTTCCAAAGAGACCTTGGATCCCATCCTTTTTCTCTCTGAGTTTATTTCTTCATTCCCCACAGTTCTCACTCAGGACCTGGACAAGTACTAGCCGCACTGGTCCATGGCAGGTAACATTTACAGAGTCCTTACTATGTAACAGACATTGTCTTATATGTATTCACTCCCTTAAAACTCATAATCCTACTAGATCAGCACTATTTTTTTTTTTCTGAAGTGAGAAGCAGGGAGCAGACAAACTCCCGCATGCACCCGACCGGGATCCACACGGCATGCCAACCAATGGGCAGTGCTCAGCCCACTGCAACAGGAGCCATTCTAGCGCCTGAAGCGGAGGCCATGCAGCCATCCTCAGCACCCAGGACAACTTTGCTCCAATGGAGCCTTGACTGTGGGAGGGAGGGAGAGAGAGAGACAGAGACAAAGGAGAGGGGGAGGGGTGGAGAAGCAGATTGGCACTTCTCCTGTGTGCCCTGGCCGGAAATCGAACCCAGGACTTCCACATGCCAGGCTGACACTCTACCAGTGAGCCAACCAGTCAGGGCCACAACTCTTATTATCCCCACTCTGAGGGAAGCAGAGATGAAGGAACCAGGGACAGGAAAGCTAAGGGACTTGCCATGCAGCAAATGTGTCACGATGGAGCCAGAATTCAAAGCCACTCTTCCTCCTTAGCCAGTGTTTTCAATGGCTACATGTTGCCAGAATACAGTTATTGAATTTGAATATATATATTCAATTTACATGGTGGAATAATTGCAAACATATTTTACTTTACCAAGGTTGAAATTGCCAATTTTGACCTATAAAAGTGTCAGTTTCTTCTAGCCCTACCTAACATTTCAGTACTGTGTGAGTGGATAGAGCATTAGGCACTGAGGACAGCTTGGTTGATCTGAGCATCGGCCCGGGTACTGATGCTAGTTGGGTTGATTCAAGCATCAGCCCCCAGACGGGAGTTGCCAGGTGGATTCCAGTTGGGGTGGATGTGGGAGTCTGTCTTCTATCTTTCCTCCTCTCACTTAAATAAATAAATAATAATCCCTGTGAAACATTCAGTATGTGTGTTAGCCCAGTGAATGTTCTCTAAACCAGTGGTTCTCAACCTTTCTAATGCCGTGACCCCGCAATCCAGTTCCTTATGTTGCGGTGACCCCAAACCGAAAAATAATTTTGGTGGCTACTTCATAACTGTAATTTTGCTACAATTATGATTCGGAATGTAAATACCTGATATGCATTATGTATTTTCCGATGGCTTTAGGTGACCCACAGGTTGAGAACCGCTGCTCTAAACAATAGCTAAGGTTTAAAAAAAAAATTTTTTTAAGGTGAGGAAATAATTTTGTTGGGAGCTGATGCTTCAACTCGGGGGCAGGTCACGTTGGGGAAGGCTGAGGGAACCACAGCTAATGCCTGCATGGAGGTACCAGGGACTTGAAACTTCCCTCCTACCTGTTTTCCAGAAATTTGTTATTCAACACACACACCCCTTTAAAACCTGGATAGATCTCACTGAAACCGATGGTTCCTGGAAATGGGTGGATGGCACAGACTATAGGAATAGCTACAAGTAAGTATCCCCTCCCCACCCCCCTAGTCTCACCTGGGGACAGCCACCTGGTCTGTTGCCCCTATGTATCCCCGCCCATTCTTAGGGACTAAATTCCCCAACCTTCTCCCCTCCAGACTCCCAGCCTTCAAGGCTGCAGCTTCTGCTTTCTGAACTCTCTAAGGCGGTGCTTCTCTGAGGTGGGAAAGAATTGCTGGGACGGGAGTGGTCAGAGCTTGAGCCCTGTCCTGCCTTCCTAGGAACTGGGCTGCCACTCAGCCAGATAACTGGCAGGGCCACGAGGAAGGTGGAAGCGAAGACTGCGAAGTCCAGGTGGACGGCCGCTGGAACGACAATTTCTGCCAGCAGGTGCAACGCTGGGCGTGTGAGATGAGTCAGGACATCACCACCTAGGAGCCCGGATCTCCCGCAGATCTCTACCTGCATCCTCCTCACCCCACCCCCAGCCTCTCTCCTGGGGATTTTCAAAAAAGGAAGGTTAGTCAGAGACACCGGGAAGAGTTGAGGGAAGACAGAAAAGGGGGTTTAAGAATCTCAGACCCCGGGGAGACAGATCCCTCCTCTTTCTGCTACTCACTGTGATTATTATAATTTTCAGACTCCACACTGGAGTAGGAAAAGAAGAAATAAATACTTGAAGCTCTGTGTGGACCAGTCATTTGGAACTGAGAAATGTAGGAGGCAAAGAAGAGGGAGCAGATAGGGTCCGGAAGAAAGTTTAAGACTAGACTTCTTCTGCTTGCTACCCAGTCCTGAGGGACACGGATCAGGGAAGGGAAGGAAGAGGCTTGGAGAGGAGCATCCATTAGAAGGCAGTGGGTTTAGGGGTGGGGGAAGGACCTGGCTGGGCTGGGCGGGAGCGTCCCACACGGCGAGGGTCCTGGACAAAGCGGCTTTCTCTGCCTTCAGGATTGACAGGAGAGATTTCAGGGAGCATTCCACTTCCCTCAGTCTGGGAACTGTGGAGTGGGCTGGCAAGGCCACTGGGAAACGTTTGCTAAGAGAAGGAGGACTAGTAGCACACTTTCCCACTGTTTTCAGCATGGCTGCAACTTATTGACCACAAACAGATCTAGACATATGTGCAAGACAAGTGGCACCAACAATTTCCACAGTGGGTAAACTTCATTTTCCAAGATCATCTTAGAACCAGTCTTAGAAGGGTCTTTAAGCAATTAGATTTCTTGTTCTATTTTTATTACACAAGTCATATGTACTATTAGTAAAACAAAAAATGTTTTAAGGACACACACATGCACACTCATACGCAGAGATTTATTATGAAGAATCAGCTCATGTGGTTGTGGAGGCTGACAAGGCCCAAGTTCTGCAGGTGAGCAGGCAAGCTGGGGCCCAGAAGAGGCAATGGTGTCATTCCACACAGAGACAGCAGACTAAGGACCCAGAGAGAAGTGATTCCTTTTGTGTCCAAAGGCAGAAAGAAAGCCAATGTCCCAACTTGAAGGGGGTCAGGCAGGAAGAGCTCTCTTATACTCACGAAGGTCAGCCTTCTTCCGCTATTCAGGGTTCCAACTGGTTGGACGAGGCACACCCACATTAGGGAGAGCAATCTGCTTTACCAATTCACATGTTCCTTCCTCTCATCTACAAACACCCAACAGACACACCCAGAACAATGTCTGACCACTCATAAAATTAATCGTTACAGATTTCCTGTCAGGATGTTTCCTGCATGTGCTCAAATAAGCAATACTATGCTGACAGCTTTTTCTACTTTGCAGGGTCTTGTAGAAACTGATCCAAATAATGCTATTTCCTAGGAAGTTTTAACTCATGTAACTTAGCAGGGGTGGAGACTTCCAAAATATAAATCTGCCATGTTATTTAAGTTTTTCTCCCTGTGGTAGCTTAGTTTTTATTTTTATAGGCTTTCCCATATAATATTTCAAGCAATTTTTGCTCTGCTAAGACTTCCTAATTTTCAGCTGCAAAATTTTCTCAGACGTCTTTTTCAAAATGTATATGATTGGCATGAAGTAAAAAAGGTATGAAAGTAATAATACATGCAATTTAACGTCCTGTGGGGTTAGAAAAAGCCACCCCTGGGGGGCGGTGAGATGGCGATGGAGTAGGCGGAAGTGCCAACTTCCACCTCCCAGAACCAAAGTGTATTACAACTTAATTTTAAGGTCAATCATCTGGAAAAACCAACTTTGGACTAAACTAAGAAGAACCTTAAACAAGGATCACTGACAAAGCCACACTTAGATTGATAGGAAAAGCGGAAATGCGGAGAGGGCGGCCCAGCTCGCGGGAACAAATGGCAGCCCAGAGGGACTCGCGTGGCGGGTGAGTTTAGCGGAGAGGGGAGGATCCTGAGCCCAAGGAACGAAGCCCCAGCTTGCAGCCCAGAGCCTAGAAGAGGCATACAAACAGTATTTAGTTGTGAAACAAGCCAGGATACTGTATGCAAGAAAGAGACTGATTTTCTCAGACCCAGGATTCATCTTAAAGAGACCACACAGAATACCTCTTTCACAACCACTCACCCAGGGCTCCAGGGAACAGGGAGAGATGAGAGGACTAGAGTAGCAGGAAGAGAATATAATCTAGGAGGCACAGAGAGAAACACTTTGAGGGACAGCCACCCTAACCCCTGGGCTGAGTCACTCCCCAAATATAACATGAATATTTTTCCTGGAACCAGCAATACAAGCAAAGGGAAACAGGTCACCAGCCAAATAGAAGCTTTCCTGCTGCACTCAGAGCAGAGTTGCTTACAAGCAGGGAGCCATCAGAAATACAGTATAGAGTGCTAAGGTCTGAGCTACATTGCCCCCCACACACTGCTGAGTGCTCATCAGAGGGCAGGTGGTGGTGGGACACGGAAGCAGGGTCCCCTTGGCGGGGACAGAAGCGGGGGAGGGCCGGCGACGACTGAGGCCCCGCGCGAGCACAGTCCTGCTGGGTGGAGGCAGAGGCTGAGGGTGGCTGTGGTGGTGGAAGGGGCACATGAAAGCAGTCTGACCCATGGCTGCGGGCTGGGTGAGCGAGAGCGGTCCTGCCTGCAGTCTCGCCCGCAGGGCAATACAAATCTGGGGAACCGACTGAGACCTGTGGCTGAGTGCAAGAGCACAGCCCCACCTGAGGGGCCAAGGCTGGTGACCCCTGCACTTGAGCGCAGTCCCGCAAGCGGGGGCGGGGCATAGGCCAAGGCTTGCAGCCCAGGCATACAAACACAGATCCACCCTCGGGGGAGGTGCAGAGGCTGAGCTGGCCTAGGCTTGTAGTTGGGCTACACAAACACAGTCCCGCCCATGGAGGAGAGGCAGAAACAGCAGCAAACATCGAACACCTAACACCGCAGCAGGCCGGTGGTGGCAATACCCATGCCTGAATGCCCGAGGCAGCAACGGGGGTGGCGGGCCTGCAGACAGACCACACCTAGAGCCACAGGGCAAAGGGAAATTTTATGAAGCCTGAAGTATCATATATGAAATTTCAGGGAGCTGTCCTTAAGAAAGAATACAAAAGTTGCCAAACACAATTAAGCATAAACATCCATATTAGGTTTTAAAAAATATAAATTTACAAAGCTGAAGCTACCGTAAACATGACAAAATCCAGAACAATGACATAATATTTTAGATAATCTCTTCTAACACATCTCTAAACTCCACTGCCCCTACACTTCTTTGCTGCACACTCGTTGTACTTTTTTTTTAACTTATTCATTTCAGAGAGGAGAGGGAGAGACAGAGAGAGAGAGAGAGAGAGAGAGAGAAGGGGGGAGGAGCTGGAAGCATCAACTCCCATATGTGCCTTGACCAGGCAAGCCCAGGGTTTCAAACCGGCGACCTCAGCATTTCCAGGTCAACGCTTTATCCACTGCGCCACCACAGGTCAGGCCACTCATTGTTCATATATGACCAAAGTGTTGTGCCCTGGCCGGTTGGCTCAGCGGTAGAGCGTCGGCCTAGCGTGCGGAGGACCCGGGTTCGATTCCCGGCCAGGGCACACAGGAGAAGCGCCCATTTGCTTCTCCACCCCTCCGCCGCGCTTTCCTCTCTGTCTCTCTCTTCCCCTCCCGCAGCCAAGGCTCCATTGGAGCAGAGATGGCCCGGGCGCTGGGCATGGCTCTGTGGCCTCTGCCTCAGGCGCTAGAGTGGCTCTGGTCGCAATATGGCGACCCCCAGGATGGGCAGAGCATCGCCCCCTGGGGGGCAGAGCACCGCCCCTGGTGGGCGGGCCGGGTGGATCCCGGTCGGGCGCATGCGGGAGTCTGTCTGACTGTCTCTCCCTGTTTCCAGCTTCAGAAAAATGAAAAAAAAAAAAAAAAAAAAAAAAAAAAAGTGTTGCAAGGTAGGTCTACAGAGAGAAGAAGAGATGGTTGTTTTCTCTGGCTTGTGTCTTTGTTACTGTTGTCAGGTCCCTCATGTCACCCCAAATGAGTCTGCATAGTGGGTGACACAAAGATCCTGAAAGCCATTCTGCCCATCTACAGCCGCTGCCCCATTGCTCAGCAACCAAGCCATCTCAGTGCCTGAGGCTAGGCCATGGAGCCATCCTCAGTGCTCTGGGCCAACTTGCCTGAATCATTTGAGCCATGCTGTGGGAGGGGAGGAGGGGAAGAGAGAGAGAGTGAGAGAGAAGGGGGGAGGGTGGAGAATCAGATAGGCGCTTCTCCTGTGTGCCCTGACTGGGAATCATACCCAGGACTTCCACATGCTGGGCCGATGCTCTATTGCTCAGCTAACTGGCAAGGGCTTTTTATTTATTTTTTTATTTTTTTTGAGAGACAGACAGAAAGGGAGGGAGAAGCATCAACTCACAGTTGTGTCACTTTAGTTGTGCACTGATTGCTTCTCATATGCACACTGACCAGGGAGCAGACCTGGGACCTCGGGCTCAAGTGGAGCTGGCAAACCCCCTTGCTCAAGCCGGTGACCCTGCACTCACGCTGGCAACTTTGGGTTTCAAACAGGTGACAACAGAGCTCTGAGTGGATGCTCTATCCACTGTGCCACCAACAGTCAGGCTCCTTACAAAGTTGTGTTCTTTTTCTTTTTTCTCCAAGTGAGAATAGGGGAGATAGACAGACTACCACATGCGCTTGGACTGGGATGCACCCAACAGCCCCCGTCTGGGGCTGATGCGCAGTGGATCTGGGGCCATGCTCCCAACAGAATTATTTTTAGCACCTGAGGCAGAGACTCCATGGGGCCATCCTCAGTGTCCAGGCAGATGCGCTTGAACTAATTGAGCCATGGCTGCAGGAGAGGAAGAGAGAGAGAGAGAGAGAGAGAGAGAGAGAGAGAGAGAGAGAGAGAAGGGGGAGCGGAAGGGGTGGAGAAGATGTTCGCTTCTCCTGTGTGCCCTGACCAGGAATCAAACCAGGTCATCCACACACCAGGTGGATGCTCTACCACTGAGCCAACTGGCTAGGGCCACAATTTGTTTAATTGAAATACAATCCATGTACCATAAAATTCACCCTTTGAAAGTACAGTGTTTTTTAGTATATTCATAAAGTCGTGCAACCACCACCACTATCTAATTTCAGAACACCTTCACTGCTTTTAAAAGAAACCCTGTACTCATTGGCAGTTCCTCCACATCCTCCCCGGCCCCGGGCAGTCACTGGTCTTTCTGTCTCCACGGACTTGCCTGTTCTGGACATTGCACATAAGTGGGACCCTACGCTGTAAGGCCTTTGTCTCTGGCATATTTCACTGAGCATAATTCTGCAACGTTCACCCATGGTGTGGTGGTTGTCAGTACTGCATCCTTTCTAAGGCCGATATGTTCCACTGTATGCCACCTTTTGTTTATCCAATAGAATAATGAAAAACATCTGAATTCACTTCTCCCTAAAGACTCCATTGGGAATCGGATAGCTGTTCCCCTTACTAATTCAGAGGGCTCAAGATTCTTCTCTGCCTCTCTGTTCATGTCTTAGTTCTTGTCCTGTGATAAGATTCTATCATTTATTTTCATGTCGGACCTATAATTAATCCTCTTTTTTTTTTTTTTTTACAGAGACAGAGAGAGAGAGTCAGAGAGAGGAATAGACAGGGACAGACAGACAGGAACGGAGAGATGAGAAGCATCAATCATTAGTTTTTCATTGTGCATTGCGACACCTTAGTTGTTCATTGATTGCTTTCTCATATATGCCTTGACCGCGGGTCTTCAGCAGACCGAGTGACCCCTTGCTCGAACCAGCGACCTTGGGTCCAAGCCGGTGAGCTTTTGCTCAAACCAGATGAGCCCGCGCTCAAGCTGGCGACCTCAGGGTCTCGAACCTGGGTCCTCGGCATCCCAGTCTGACGCTCTATCCACTGCACCACCGCCTGGTCAGGCTAATTAATCCTCTTTTAAAATTTGTTTCTAGGCATTTTATAATTTTTACTGCAATGATGAATGTATTTTTTCATTTCTACTTCTGATTAGTCAGTGTAGAGTAAAACTATTGATTTTTTTGTGTGTAAATTATTGACTTACCTTGTATCGTAGCACTTCCCAAATTCTCTTAAGCCTAATGGGTTGTTTTAGTAGACTCTAATGGGTTTTCTTTGTATAAAATTATATCATCTGCAAAAAAGAGAATTTTTTTTTTCCAATAGTAAGAGATTTTATTTTCTTGCCTTATCACATTAGTTAAATACTACAGAATATTGTTGAATGACTAATGATGCGCTGTTCTTAGTTTGCATTTTTTTTTTTTTGTATTTTTCTGAAGTTGGAAACAGGGAGGCAGTCAGACAGACTCCCGCATGCACCTAACCAGGATCCATCCGGCACACCCACCAGGGGACGATGCTCCGCCCATCTCGGCCATTGCTCTGTTGCATCCAGAGCCATTCTAGCACCTGAGGCAGAGGCCACAGAGCCATTCTTAGTGCCTGGGCCAACTCTGCTCCAATGGAGCCCTGGCTACGGGAGGGGAAGAGAGAGACAGAGATGAAAGAGAGGGGGAGGGGTAGAGAAGCAGATGGGTGCCCCTCCCGTGTGCCCTGGCCGGGAATCTAACCCGTGACTCCTGCACACCAGGCCGATGCTCTACCACTACTAAGCCAACTAGCCAGGGCCTTGGTTTGCATTTTGATAGCTCATGACTTCAGTGCTTTCTTAATGAATGTGATATTTAGTGTTAGATTTTTCTCTTTTTGGTGAGTAATTTCCTTTCATTCTCCTATTACTTAAACTTTTTATTTTGCAGATCATTTTAACTTTGGAGGGGAAGGTATTTTAAAGCAAGATAGGAAACCTAGAAACTGCAAGGCAAAAGAAGGACATGCTTGACTTCAAGAAAATTAAGAAAAAAATTGTTTTGGAATGACAAAATACTATGCAAAATATAAAGTCAAGGAGAAAGATATTTGCAATCTGTTTAGTATCGCTAATATATCAATAAAAGGAAACCGTTCAATAAAAAATGAGCAATGGATTTAAACAGGTAATTTTAAAAAGAGGAAACTTGAATAATCAAGAAATAATAAAGATTTTAAAAGATACTCAAATGTGAAAATTACAATAATTAAATATCACCCTCCACCAGGTCTACTTGCCAAAATGATAAATACCAACACTATTCATGGCAGGCAAGGATGCAGGAATAAATGAGTATAAAAAGCAGTAACATTTTTGGACTATTGTTGGCAATGTCTATTCAGATTTAAAACATACATACCCATTTTTGGAAACCTACCCCATGGAAATAAAAGCGTGATATACATATAAAGGTGTTTCATTACCGCTGGTACTATGAAAAGCCAGAAAGAATTTGAATGTCTATCAATAGGTGAAGAATTAAATAATAATACAAGACATAATGGAATTTTATTCAGCAATTATAAATAAAATAAAGTAAAATCTATCTATATTGATCTGGAGGGATGCCCATAATATTATTTTAAGTGAAAAAAGCAACCTGCAGAGTTAAGGGTAAACACCTACTTTTGTTAACTAAAACAAAAACAAAAACAAAAAATAACCCAATATCAAGTATATGTTTGTAGGAACAGGGAAAAAGGTTTTGTTTGAGAAGAGATTTTAATTTGTAATATACTTTTAAATTTACTTGTTAAAATATATTATGTATGCTTATGTAATTAAAAATTAATGAAGAAAATTTAAAGGAAAAAGAAAAAGGACCTCCTCAGAAACATCAGTACATTTCATTTGATGGTTTTGTGGACTGAAAAGTTCATGGCTTGTGTCTATTGATTATCTTTCCAAAGGTCAGGAGAAAGAAAGCGAGGTAAGCTGGAATGGGGGGAGAAGCTGGGAGCCACAGCTGTGCCAGCCCAAGGGCTACGAGAGGGAGGAGAGGGAGGAGAGGGAAGAGAGGGAGGAGAGGGGGGAGAGGGGAAGAGGGGGAAAGGGAGAGAGGGGGGAGAGGGAGGAGAGGGGGAGAGGGAGGAGAGGGATTGAGAAGGGGGAGAGGGGGGAGAGGGGGAGAGGGGGAAAGGGGGAGAGGGGGGAGAGGGAGGAGAGGGAGGAGAGGAATGGAGGAACAGGGGTGGGTGCGGTGGGGGGAAGGGAAAGAGGGTCAGAGAGAGTGTGCTGGTCAGGATCAGCGTCCATACCTGGGAGCAGGGACCTTGGGACAGAAGGGGGATGCTGACCCTGGGGTTCCCACAGGCAGCAGCCTGGGATGAGAGACTCCTCATGAGAGCAGGGTGATTTTAACATCCTCTGAGTGTTCCCTGAGGCTGTCCAACTGACCCCTGACCTAGAGGAGCCTGCAGACCCGAATGAAGCCCCTCCATAGATCTTTCAAATATCCTGGGGCAGGTGGGTGTTCATTCATTCATCTCGGAAGCATCTCTCCTGTGCCTTACTCATGCTAAGAAATCGGCCCGTTCAGGGAGCCATGGCCCTGTCCCCATGCAGCTTCCAGAGCGCTGGGGGAACCACACTCCACTGGCCACTCTTTCCACTTGGCCTCAAGCTCAGTGTTGGCTGAATGGGGTGCCATGAGGATAGGGCTTACCAGACAAGCTTTGACCTGGACCACACACGGTAGCTCTGACAGCAGCCAGCTGCCTAGCACCTGGGCGCTGCTGATGGTGGGGCTGGGGCTGGAGAGAGAAACCCCTCTTGAAGGTGGAAATACACCAACCGGTTCCCCAGTCAGCAGCGGTCTGGAAAGGCCTGGTGACACCCCTGCGCCACACTGCCAAGGCTGCTCAGTGGGGCTGTCTGCTGCCAGGAGCCCGCCCAGCCTGAGAAGGACTCCAGGTGAAGGCAGCAGCCCCTGGAAGCTTGGGGGACTTCCTAGAGGCAGGCATGGCCGAGTCCTCCCAGAGGCTGCCACAGACTTGACTGAAAGCCACATGAACCAGGAAGCCACAGAAGGGCTAGCCCTCCTAGAGGGCTCCGCCTTTGCCTTTGCCCCCGGACCCAGAACCAGCTATAAGGATGGTTCCAGCTGGCCCAGGCCTATGGTCTCCCGCAAGTGTCTGGGAGCTGCCCGAGAGCCTCGGTGAGTGCATGGCCAGGTCTGGGGTGGCCAGGAGGCCCAGATTCAATCAGAAACCACAGATTCTGGCTTCTGCACAGGCTTATCAGAGAAGACAAGCGCAGCCACCCAGGGTCAGGCTTAGAAACCGGTCAGGAACAGCCGGCCTGTTGGTGACTCTGGTGACCTCCCTTGCAAACCCGACACTGGCTTCTATGGCACTGAACCTCTCTGCTTCCTCTTGCCTCTCCTGCTACGCCTGCTTCACCCCCTCCACCCACTCCTATTCCTCCCTCTCCTCAACTAAGGGTTTCCCCAAGTTTAGTTCTGTCCACCACATGCGCCCACACATTTCTGGTGCGCCCCTGTCTGGGTGGGTGCAGACACCTCCTGGGCCTCCACAACCTGTCCAGGGCCATCATCAGCCCTCACTGTCCTGCTGCCCCAGGACAAAACACACAGGTCACCTATCAAGCAGAAGGGCCACCACCTTCTGCTTGGCACTGCCTGGCACAGGGCCTGGCCTGTAGGAGGCGCTACCTTGTGCTCTGGGAGGCGGGAGGGCTTCCAATCTGGTCTGTAGAGGGAGACAAGTTCACATGAGGGGCCTCCACATGGCCTGGCCTCAGGGCAAACTTGGTGAATCCACGTGCCCACCCTGAGTGTGTGGGCCGCTGGCTTCCTCACCCCCGTCATTAAAAGGCCGTCCGTGCCTGTGTGGCTGAGGAGCAGACAGAGTGTGCGCATGCACGTGTGTGCCATGCTGATGCTGCAGCAGACATGGGGGCCTCCGGGCTCCCCTCCCCAACTCACTCGAGGCAAAATTCTAAACCCAGGAGTGTCCCTCAGCTTCGGTTTCCACGGCTGTGTCTCTACCCTTAGCCGAGGGACACTGACTCACCCCCACAGCGGTCAGAACTGAAGAAAGGCCCAGCGCTGAGGGTGGACACAGGAAAGAAGGGAAGAGGGAGCCACTCAAACAAATATCCCAGGCTCCCCCCGCGGCAGGCCAGCCACAGCGCCCCCCTCAGACCAGGCCCAGCCAGGCCCACTCTCCTTGACCTGCCCCCATCTCCACTTGCAAGTGGTCCCTGCCTGTCCCTGGCAGTGACGGCTGGGAGAGAACTCCTGGGAATCCGAAGTGCAGGCAGAGTCCTGCAGGAGCAGCAAGGAAGGCCCTCGGCAGACGAGCCAAGGGGTGCCGAGGAAAAGATCCCTGGAGAACCGGCACCAAGCTGCCCATCGCGGTTATGTTTGAAAGGGCCAAGCTACAGGGAATTTTTACCTGCTAAATTATATCTTCTGATAACCTTCTGAACCTGAGGATCCAGGTTCACTATTTTTTAATAAACATGCCGTACATTTTGTGTGTGTGACAGAGACAGGAAAAGGGACAGATAGGGACAGACAGACAGGAAGGGAGAGAGATAAGAAGCATCAATTCTTTCTTGTGGCTCCTTAGTTGTTCATTGATTGCTTTCTCATATATGCCTTGACCGGGGGGCAACAGCTGACCAAGTGACCCCTTGCTCAAGCCAGCAACCTTAGGCTCAAGCTGGTGAGCCTTGCTCAAACCAGATGAGCCTGCACTCAAGCTGGCGACCTTGGGGTTTCGAACCTGGATCCTTCACATCCCAGTCCGATGCGCTGTCCACTGCACAACTGCCTGGTCAGGCCATGCTGTACTTTTGTAACAAGGAAAAAAAGCCCAAATGTTCGAGAGCCTTCTGAGACTCATATTTTCTTGGGTCTATAAATCCAGGAAAACACCTGGCATCAGGATGAGCCTCATCTCATTCAGGACCTTTCTTCCTGAGTCTTGGGCTGAAACTTAGGCACTTCCAGACAGAAGAAGCCAGAGCCCAGAGGCAGGACCCTGTCCTTTGTTCCCAGCCCTGTCACACATCAGTAAGCCTTTTCTTTTGCCTGGGCCTCAGGCTACACATTTATTAACTGTGGATAATAAAAGCCTGTTCTGTCCACTTTCAGAGGCTGTTGTGAGACCAAGAACTTTGAAGCCCGACCAGGTGGTGGCGTAGTGCATAGAGTGTTGGACTGGGATGTGGAGGACCCAGGTTCAAGACCCTGAGGTCGCCAGCTTGAGCGCGGGCTCATCTGGTTTGAGCAAGGTTCACCAGCTTGAGTCCAAGGTCACTGGCTTGAGCAAGGGATCACTCAGTCTGCTGTAGCCCTACGACAAGGCACATATGAGAAATCGACCAATGAACAAGTAAGGCAGTGGTCTCCAACCCCCGTGCCGTGGACCAGTACCATCCGTAGGCCATTTGGTACCAGTCCACAGAGAAAGAATAAATAACTTACATTATTTCCGTTTTATTTATATTTATGTCTGAACAATGTTTTATTCTTAAAAAATGACCAGATTCCCTCTGTTACATCTGTCTAAAACTTTTTTTTTCTTTTCATTTTTCCGAAGCTGGAAACTGGGAGGCAGTCAGACAGACTCCCGCATGCACCCGGCATGCCCACCAGGGGGCAATGCTCTGCCCCTCTGGGGCGTCGCTCTGTTGCATCCAGAGCCATTCTAGCGCCTGAGGCAGTGGCCACAGAGCGATCCTCAGCGCCCAGGCCATCTTTGCTCCAATGGAGCCTCGGCTGCAGGAGCGGAAGAGAGAGACAGAGAGGAAGGAGAGGGGGAGGGGTGAAGAAGCAGATGGGTGCTTCTCCTGTGTGCCCTGGCCGGGAATCAAACCCGGGATTCCTGCACGCCAGGCCGACGCTCTACCACTGAGCCAACCGGCCAGGGCCTAAGACTCACTCTTGACGCTTGTCTTGGTCACGTGATACATTTATCCATTCCACCCTAAAGGCTGGTTCATGAAAATACTTTCTGACATTAAACCGGTCCGTGGCCCAAAAATGGTTGGGGGACCGCTGAACTAAGGAACAGCAACAAGGAATTGATGTGTCTCATCTTTCTCCTTTCCTGTCTGTCTGTCTCTCTTTCTGACTCTGCCTCTCCCACAAAAAAAAAAAAGAACTTTGAAAACAAAATCATGAACATTAAGGCATCTTGCAAGCTGTGCAGAGATGTCTGCCTGGCTCACCTTCTGATGGTGGCCGCACCTGGAAGGCACCCACATCAGGCAGCCACCACAAATACCAAGGGGCCCTTGGTACAAGGTCACTTTCCTCAGTAGGAGGACTGGGGAAGCCAAGAATCTCCCCTAATTGAGACACAAGACAAGACAAGTGTTGAGAAGAGATGGTACAGGCCTGCTTTGGAAAGACATTTTCATACTTTGCAAAAAACTCAACTGACATCACATTTCTGCAAAGATTCAGTGTTGTTCACGGCCTCCCCACCTCTGTATTAGTGCTTGTTTGTGAAATGAGCCCCTCAGGCTGCAGGCAATCACTATGTTGAGGTCCAGCCACTCACGTGGGTGCATGTGAGTAGTTGAGGGCACAGAGAGGGATGAAACATCAGTATGAGCCACGTGGAGAATGTGGCAGGCATTGCCGGGTGCCCACTGCACTGGCTGGCTGATGGCCTAAACAGCTACTATCCCGGGAGAGGGGACAAAGGGAGGGACTTACCTCTCCCACGGGCCCATGTGTAGACTCGACTGGTCTCAGTGCTTCTGGGCTCTTGCTCAATTGGCTCCACAGGCAAAGGTCGTAAGTGAGGGTCATCAGCCCGGCCAGGGGTCTTCAAAGGCAGAATGTACTTGGGGAGCCCTTTGTAGAACCAGGCCCCTGACCTCTTCCAGACCTGAGTGCGGGAGACACCTGCTTAGAGCACAGGACGCAGAGCAGCCCCCTGCACCACGCTCCCACACAGGCCCACCCTCCCTCCTGGAGCAAGGCTGGAAAGTGCTCAGTAGATGCCACCGTGCTCCTCCTGCTTGCCCTTCCCCCTGTGACTCTGGAGGCTGGAGGAAGGGGCAGCTGGGCCACGCAGGGTACTGGAAGCTGTCAGGAGAGTGGCTCAGGAAGAAACCATCTGTAGCAGGCACAGAGGGCCAGAATCTCAGAGAGCCACAGAGAAGAATTCAGAACAGCAACTGAGATAAGGCCCTTGAACTTAATGACTACTTTGTACAAGACCCAGTGCTGCCTAATCTCTTTTCTGAGAAAGGGAATACATAGTGGTCTTTAGTATGAGTGGGAGTATGTGAAGGAATGATGTGACCTTTTAAGGGAAGAGGAAGACTCGGTGGTTTGAATTCTAGATCCTGGACCTGTCACCTAGCAGCTGTGAGATTTGGACACATCTTGACCCTCAATGTCATCACCTGTAGGCAGATGTAGGAACAGTGCCCATCTCACAGGGCGGCCATGAGGATCAGACTAGCAAATGAACACAGGCCCACCGCCCAGTGCTGGGCACAGAGCAGCCACTCGACGGATAGGACGCTTGTCATTGTCATTGTCCCCTACCTCCTCCCACCTGACAAATGCGAACAGATTTACAACGAGAGGACCAAGTCCCTTACTTAAAAGGGGGAACTTAAACTCAGAAGGCCAGTCCTGGCCAAGTAGCATTTCCCCAATATGCCAAGGTTGTGGGTTTGATCCCCTGTCAGGGTACATACAAGAATCAACCAATGAATACAGAAATAAGTGGAACAGATCGATGTTTCTCTCTCTCTCTTCCCCTTCCTCTCTTTCTAAAATTAATCAACATATAAATTTAAAAAATAATAGAACCAGAAGGGCAGAGTCTGCCCTGATTCTCTCTAGGACAGTGTTTCCTTCTCCCCAAGCTTCCTCTGTCCTCAGGTGAGTCCTGCAGGATAGTAAAAGGGGCCACTCAACAAAACAAAACAGAAACAAAAAGGTCCCTGATGATACACACCGGAAAGCACTAGGTTAAACAAGCTCTGTGACTACAGGAATTCTCAGAGCCTTTAGTATGCCAGTGTGCACAGGGTTCTCCAACAGGGCGGAAGAGCGGACAGTGCTTTCCACTTGGAACAACCTGACAAGTCTTCCTGTGCAACTCAACTCTAGTCATGGTCAGCGTACACACAGCCCTTGGCTGAGCACTCAGCTCTACAGCACTGCCTTTCACTCGTTGAGTGATGGGAATTTCTCCAAGCGGTCAGCAGCCACCTCTTCATGCTCCAGAGTGTGAGACACAGGACCAGAGTCCCAATCCTGTCCCTGGTACGAGTCACCCCCTCCCTCCCAGCTGCTCTCTGCGGAAGGGCCTGCTTTCATGGGGCTCTTTTTTTTTTTTTAATTTTTATTTTATTTAGTCATTTTTAGAGAGGGAGAGAGAGAGAGAGAGAGAGAGAGAGACAGGGGGGAGGAGCTGGAAGCATCAACTCCCATATGTGCCTTGACCAGGCAAGCCCAGCGTTTCGAACCAGCAACCTCAGCATTACCAGGTCGACGCTTTATCCACTGCGCCACCACAGGTCAGACTTCATGGGGCTCTTGAATAACAGAACCCGCCTGCTGGGATGAATGCTTTGGAACACCCTCTCTCATACTCTCACAGCCTTCCTACAATACGTAACCATTTGAATTGTTAACACCCACACATGACCTAAAATTCACAAAATACACGATTAAAAAGTCTTCTCCCCCATTCCTAGCATCTGGTGATAACAGTCTTCTAGGAAGCTCTATTATTATTCCCACTGTCCAGATGAAAAAACTGAGGCTCTGACAAGTTAAGCCACTTGCCCAAGGCTAACCCACTACTCTGTTAGCCTCTACTCACATTGCAGGCCATACAGTCTGATCCCAAAAGTTTACAGATACAAAGTAGATGCTCACTAAGTTGTGGCTGAGTGGGTTCTTCAGTGGGTTCTCAGCATGGACACTAAGTGTCCTGCAGACAGGATGCCTAAGGGGGATGGAGGTGCCATACAGGGAGATAAAATTAACATAAGTAGCAGCTGCCAAGGCCACCCTGTCCCTGCTGCAGAGCTGCTATGTGGCTCCTGAGAGCAGGTGCCTTAACCAGAGGCAATATGGGGCCAGCAAGGGGCTCACTCGCCTCCCTCTGCCTAGCGAAGGCCTGCCCATCCACCAGTGCTGGCTTTGCCTGCCCTCCCCAGAGCATGCCAGCCTCCTGTCCCCCAACATGGGCTGGTCCTCCTGGGGGAAGGGACCAAATGAAGCAAACCCTCAAGAGCCATTGTGAACGGCGGGGCCCGGGTGGGCTTAGGACCTGTACCACACTGCCTCCCCACGCTGCCACGGAAATGGCTTTGTGGGTGGGGCACACTCCCCTCATGCCTGGCCAGCTGAGATCCTGTCTGAAGTGGAGCGGATGGGACAGCCCTGAGGGTGACTCAGAAATGTGGCTCACTCTTCATTCCTGTGTGGTGTTTATAGGGAGAGACCAAGAAACACTACAGAGCAGTGCTTGGGGACGCCACAACATCAAGCACATCATTAACGCTCAGCGAGCCCTCTCCTCACAGCCTCCATGCTGTCCCTGTGGAGCTGGGGCTATCATGCCAGCTCATGAGTGTGCATGCTTGCTTTCTTTTCATTTAAAGAATGTTCACTTGCGCTAAAATGCACGTGACATGCAACTTACCATCTTACCATTTCTATGTGTACATTCCCCTTGTTGGGTAGTCAATCTCCAAAAGTGTTTTCATCTTATAAAACTTACACATTTCTATCCATTAAACAACTCCCCATTCCCCTCTCCCTGCAGCCCCTGGTGACCACTGCTCTATTTTCTGTCTCTATGAATTTGGCTATTCTAGTACCTCATATAAGTAGAATCAAACATTTGTCTTTTTTTTTTTCCTTCATAGAATTCTCAGGCTTTTATTCTCTATTAATTGTCATGTAATCTTACATAAATTCATCTTTTTATTATTATTAATTTTAATGCAGTGACATTGATAAATCAGGGTACATATGTTTAGAGGAAATATCTCCAGATTATTTTGACATTTGATTCTGCTGCATACCCCTCACCCAAAGTCAAATTGTCTTCCATCACCATCTAACTGGTTTTCTTTGTGCCCCTCCCCTTCCCATACTCCCTCTCTCTCCTTCCTCACCCCATCTTCCCCCCCACCCCCCCTCCCGATTACCATCACATTCTTTTTTTTTTTTTTGTATTTTTCTGAAGCTGGAAATGGGGAGAGACAGTCAGACAGACTCCCGCATGCGCCCGACAGGGATCCACCCGGCACGCCCACCAGGGGCGATGCTCTGCCCCTCCCGGGCGTCGCTCTGCTGCGACCAGAGCCACTCTAGCGCCTGGGGCAGAGGCCAAGGAGCCATCCCCAGCGCCCAGGCCATCTTTGCTCCAATGGAGCCTTGGCTGCAGGAGGGGAAGAGAGAGACAGA
Source organism: Saccopteryx bilineata (assembly GCF_036850765.1). Classification (NCBI taxonomy): domain Eukaryota; kingdom Metazoa; phylum Chordata; class Mammalia; order Chiroptera; family Emballonuridae; genus Saccopteryx; species Saccopteryx bilineata. The sequence goes on from NW_027095451.1 coordinate 543,083, forward strand.
GAGGAAGGAGGGGGGGTTTGGAGAAGCAAATGGGCGCTTCTCCTATGTGCCCTGGCCGGGAATCGAACCCGGGTCCCCCGCACGCCAGGCCGACACTCTACCACTGAGCCAACCGGCCAGGGCCTACCATCATATTCTTATCCATGTCTCTGAGTCTCATTTTTATGTCCCATCTATGTATGGATTCATATAGTTCTTAGTTTTTTCTGATTTATTTCATTCCATATAATCTTATCAAGGTCCATCTATGTTATTGTAAATGATCCGATGTCATCATTTCTTATGGCTGAGTAGAATTCCTTAGTATCATATATATGTACCAAACCTTTTTAATCCACTCGTCCACTGACGGACACTTGGGTATTTCCAGATCTTTGCTATTGTGAACAATGCTGCCCTAAACATGGGGGTGCATTTCTCCTTTTGGAACAGTTCTATGGTGTTCTTAGGGTATATTCCTAAAAGTGGGATAGCTGGGTCAAAAGGTACCTTGATTTTTAATTTTTTGAGGAATCTCCATACTGTTTTCCACAGAGGCTGCACCAGTCTGCATTCCCACCAGCAGTGCAGGAGGGTTCCCTTTTCTTCACATCCTCGCCAGCATACAGTATTTGGTTTATTTCACTTAGCATAATGTCCTCAAGGTTCATCCATGTTGCAACATGCGTCAGAATTTCCTTCCTTTTTCAGGTGAATAATATTCCATTGTACGGATATGCCACCTTTTGTTTATCCATTCATCCATCAAAGGACACCTGGGTTGCTTCCACCTTTTGTCTGATCTTTTCCTTTTTTATCGGTCTCTCCTACTAGGGTTTATCATCCCAGAGGGAGGGTCAGGGTGCCTTGGCACACTCCTGACATAGTAAGTGCTCAATAAACACTTGCTGAGTGGCTGAACTGACAGCGTGGATTGTTTGCTGAAATGTGTCCCAATCCATAAAGTCTGCCGCCTTCCTAGGGAAGTGGCCTGAGGGTTTCACCCAAGTTCTTGTAATAAATCAAATGACTTGATTGCTTCAGATTAAAAGAGGGATAAAGAAAGTGCCCAGCAGGGGAAGCCAGCACAAAGCAAGCGCTAATGAAACTCCCTGACCCGGAACTCCAGAGCACAAGGCAGCCACATGTCCCCGTTCCTCCTCCGGCACCAGCGAGACCCACAGCGCAGGCTGTCCCGCCCTACCTGTTGTATCACAGTCCGGGGCCCATGCTGCCAGCCTCGTTTCCTGCTGCAACAATCCACCTCTACCCCTAGCCCCCACCTAAAAACACTGATCAGCCAAGTGCTTAGGGAAAACAGAATAAAGAACACAGGTTTAAACTATTAGGTTGAACTGCATGAAACTGCTGATAGTCAACCTTTTTAATGGTTTCTGACTGCTTTTGAACCGTAAACCCCCCTGTCAATTTTATACAATTCACCCCGATATTTATGCTCGAGGCAATGATATCACGGGTCTGCCAGGCCCACAGTGCCTCCCCAGGGTCCAGGACAGGTCAGTTATTCCGAGTCCACTGTAACGGGGCCTGGAGTCTGTCTGCTGTTCCTGTGAGCACTGTAGTCTGGTGAAGGCTGAATGCCATCACGATGGGCAAGAGACCCGACCGAATTGGACCAGTTCAAGGAGCAGCCCTTTTTGAGTGCTTGCAGCAGGGGGCACAGGTGCATCACCCCCGTAAGGAGGGCACACCTGGGGGGAGGTGCATACAACACAGGGTCAGTATTTTGGGAAATGCCTTCCACGTGCGAGGGCAGGACTGGCGGGGCAGGTGTGAGGGATCCCAGTGGGGCTGAGTGCTGGGCGGCCTGCATCCAGGCCCATCGCCCACTGCCTGGCATCATTGCCTGGTTCATTCCCCTACTACAGTGGCAGGAAAAGCCCTCCGAGGAAATTAACCCCCACCCCACCCTGTCTGGGGCCACAGCTCAGAAAAGGTTCACTGGCTGAAGAAGCTGTGCGATTCTGCAAAGCCCCACTCTGTTCCCCATGCGTGGTTTGTGCAGTAAGGCTAGCAAAGCAGCTGAGGAGCCACTGAGCCATTTCACCTGCAGATGTTGTAAAGTACCAAAAGGCTACAGAATTAGTATTAATATTTTAGGAGGCTTGGAAAACATTTTATTAATCTGGGTTAAGGTGTGCAGAGAAATTGTGAGAATAGTCTCTGTACTGTGTGATTAGCATAACCAGGATGGCTCTTGCCATTGTATTGTAAATAAAAAGGGAAGGAAAGCAGATTCCCGGACATTCCACCACACCTGTGGGGAAAGGAGTGAATACCTAGCCAGGTGCAGGAAGGGAAAAGCCAAAATAAACCTTTTCTTATAACTATGAGCCATTTGTGGGCATTTGTCCCCATGGAAACTACCTCTCTTATGTAAATGCATGTGGTTAATACGTCTGACTCTGGACAGAGAGATGGCGGATGAACACTAGAAAATATAGGAAGGCCTTTTAATATGTAAAGAGATATCTTTCTACCATTGTGTTGACTTGTAAATTTTGTTTTCTCCAAAATGATGTATGGTTTGCAAATTGAACGTGGTTCTATCATGTTAAAGGACATATGACTATAACCAATAGCGGTAAGGGGCTCCTAATTGCAATTTTTGGTTCTGTACTTCCCACTTACAAAACTATAAAAACTAAGTAGGACAAAGGGCCGGCGCGCTCTCCCTCAGATTTCTGTCGGAGTTCCCGCCGCTTGGCCAAGCTAGACAAGAAAGCTTTAATGTGTAAACGACGGACCTTGCTCCTGTCTTCCATAATTCGGGTCCCTCCGAATTTGGATTAACATTTGGTGCGTTGGCCAGGAAGGAGCCGTTGGACTGCACATCGGAGCTTTATTGTCCAACCCAGGGTAAGTAGAAACAAGGTCGTGACCGTTTTGGTTGCCACGTGCGCTCTGGCTGACGGGCCGGGAAGGAGCCGGTGGCCGGTTTCCCCTCGGACGCGAGGTTCGGAAACTTTGGTGGGGGCACCCCGCATTTAGGGAACCCCGTTTGAGTTTAGATATTCCGAGCTCGAGAGCAGGTGATGGCGCCTATTTGTTTATCTGTTTTTGCTGTTTGTCTGTTTTTTTTGCTGTTTGTCTACCTGTTTTTGTCACTGCGTTCGTCAAGCTTTTTAGAGCGCGGGGAAAGGGGGCCGCCAGGTGTCCTGGGTGTCAGGGGCTGGCCGTGTGTTTTCCCGGTGGACCCGCCTGTTGCCCGAGAGGCTTCTCACACCCGCTTGGTGCTTGGTTTCCCCCGCGTGCGCTTATTATGGGCCCCTCCCTGCCACGGGTGCCCGGCTAGCCCCGAGGGCGCCTGCTCTCTCACCCCGCGGTTCGGCGGCCGCCTCTGGTGTCCCAGGGCTGGTTGTGTGGGGCGCTCCCTAGGCCCGGGGTCATCGTGAGAGAAGCCCCTTTCGGCGCCTAGGGAAGTGGAAGTTGTGTGAGCAGGTGGCGGCAGGGTTTGGCAGGTCCGCCCCAGCGAGATTGGACAGTGTTTGGCTGGGGGGAAAAGAAGGGCCCAGTTGGCATCCTGGCGCTTTGGGACTGGTGAAGCCTTTGATTCTAGGAAATACCGGAGAAGATCTCCTGGTTTTGGAACAAGAGAATGTGTCAGTGGCTTTTGGAGCCCTGTGTGTTTGCTTGTCGGCTGGTGCAAATCTTGAATAAAGGTGTTAAGCACATAAAATATATTATGCTCACTTTGTTAAAGGTGGCGCTGCCCACGTGGAGGCCGTTGCCCAGGTGATATTAATGTGTGTCTCTGCGGGCTGTGGGCAGGCAGAATTCTTGTAGCCTGGGGCTTGGTTTTGGGATTAAGCCTTCACCGCCCTTTTTGATGTGGGGTGGTACAATCCCATCATGTCTCTGATAAGTGACTTTGTATTAGAGACTTTCCTATTTTGTATATTGGATTAGAGGTTTGGATTTCTACATTATAAAATGAGGGCAGAACGGAGCTTGCTCTCGGTTCCTGAGATTAATTTTAGAGGAGAGAGCAGAAAAAGGCCACGTGGAGGAGGCTGGGAAAGGTGGCCAGGATGGTGGAGTGCTGAGTGAGGGGCCGGCTTGTGCAGAGTTTATGCAAAGAGAAGGGAGAAGATGGGGAGCAGAGGTAGATAGGTCTGATGAGCTGGAACCTTTGATTCTGGGAAGCTTAGATAGGTCAGTAGCTTTGTGAGCACTGAATGTGAGTGGGTTTTGAAGCCTGGTGTGTGCGTTTTTGCTTGCCCACTGCGCAAGCTAGGATTAAAGATGATATCATCCCTACAAACTTCTAATTTTAATTGGAGTAAATATAGCACGCTAATTTAAATTTAAATTGAATAAAATACGAATCCTAGCCCTGGCCGGTTGGCTCAGCGGTAGAGCGTCGGCCTAGCGTGCGGAGGACCCGGGTTCGATTCCCGGCCAGGGCACACAGGAGAAGCGCCCATTTGCTTCTCCACCCCTCCGCCGCGCTTTCCTCTCTGTCTCTCTCTTCCCCTCCCGCAGCCAAGGCTCCATTGGAGCAAAGATGGCCCGGGCGCTGGGGATGGCTCTGTGGCCTCTGCCTCAGGCGCTAGAGTGGCTCTGGTCGCAACATGGCGACGCCCAGGATGGGCAGAGCATCGCCCCCTGGTGGGCAGAGCTTCGCCCCTGGTGGGCGTGCCGGGTGGATCCCGGTCGGGCGCATGCGGGAGTCTGTCTGACTGTCTCTCCCTGTTTCCAGCTTCAGAAAAATGAAAAAAATAATAATAATAATAAAATATGAATCCTAAAACTTGCTAATTTTGGCCAAACTGCTTCAAACTTCAGGCTGCATCACTTTTTAAAACAGAGTGAATTTACCTAGCAAAGGTGTAGATTTTCATTAATAATATAGAAAAATCATGGCCACTGGAAATGTACTGGAATTTTCCAGCCTTATTGTGCACTTTAATTTGCCTGTTAATTAATAGAACTGTTTTAATAAGTTTGGAAATGTTACTTGAAAATGCATTTACTATGTTTTGTTAAGTTAACATAAAGACAAGTATTACTTACAATTTTGAAGTAAAGATATTATAAAGTATACTCAACAAATACTTAAAAATCTGGGTGGTGACAAGGAAGAAAGAAGAGCCACCCTAAACAAGGCTCTAATTCCATTGGTAAATACAGGAGAGAGTTAAGATTCTGTTAAAATCTAAACTTGCTTCAGGAGTTAAGCTGTCTGACATGACTACATACTACCTCTTTCTCTTTAAAGACCAGTCGAAATTAATCTTTCATGGCACTAAGCTACTGTACCAATTTATAATACCTCTCTAATAGTATTAATACATTGAATACTTTGTTATTGTTATATGGGTTACTTAAATAAATTTGTTTTTGTATTCCTGATAGTATCTCACTGCTGCAAGCGTGCATTGTGCAAGTATGTGCTAAAAATTTGTTTTAAGTTGTTGGATAAATGTTTTAGATGCATCAGAACAGCTTATTCTTTAAATATTTATTCTGAATGAAAGGTCTATGTAATTCTGACATTCAGGTTTTTTTATATTTAAGTTTATTACAATAAATCTGTTTGTTTCCTTTAGTGTAAAGAAAAACTCATTCTTAAAAAGATGCAAATGTAAAATTTAGGAAAAAAATAACTAGAACCATGAAAAGAATGTTTACCAACAGGTTTGCTAATTATTTTGAAATTGGGACTTTGTTTTGTTTTGTTTTTAATAGTAATCAAAATAATGCGGTACTAGGAAAGTTCTGGGAAAAGTCAGTTTTACTTTAAAATGAGAATCTGCTATATTTTATTGTTTTCAATAAAACTTCGTGTTTTGGACCTTTTAAAAATTTTCTCTTAAATACTAATGTACAGGTTGATTCAGCAACTGAGAGACTCTGAAATCCTACAAAAGATGCCAAACTTCTTTTCTCTTTCTGCAAACTTATACCTTCTTTTATTTAGTCCAGCTGATAATGCTGTTTTTTTTCCAATCAGCTCTAGGTATATGGAAAAAGTTTATATAGGCAGATGGGGACCCTCAAACCCCTCAACGAGATCTTCTGAGCATGGCATTTAAGGTCTATAATGACCAAGGGAGGAACAGAAAAGGCAGACAGCCAAAAAGAGATCAGGTAAAATACCAGCTCTTGGCATACACCCATAAAGGCTCCAACGCCCTTGAGAGACTTCATAGGACTCCCATCAGGGCCCTGCTTCAAGAGTGGAAAGGAAGGTCATTAAGCTAAAGCCTGTCAGGCTTCTCGACCCCCACCAGGGACATGCCTTTACTATGGAAAAAAGGGACACTGGAAGGTAAGCTGCTCCCTCACTCCTCCAAGGGAGGGGGTTCAGTCTCTTCTAGCCCTGCTCCGGCTACCTGTGACCTGACCTTGCCAGCCTACTGAGGCTTGCCACTGAAGACTAAAGGTGCCCAGGGCCATCGGCCCCATCTCACGTCGCTGTGGACGAGCCTAGGGTATTTCTTCCAAGTAGCAGGTAAACTGATCTCCTTTCTTATGGACACAAGGGCTACCTACTATGCCTTGCCTGAATATTCAGTTTTTTTATTCATCCCTCGAAGATCTCTGTTGTGGGTGTTGATAAGTCTTATTTTCTGCTGCTTTGTTTAATATTTAGTGTTTCCTTTATTCCTCTGCTTCAATGCCCCATGCCTATTTTAGGCTGGGACTTACTCCTAATTTAAACAAACTTACCTCTGCTACCCAGGATAGTGTATCCACAAATTCTCTTCACCATGCCATAATTGCAGAGCTCCAGAGAAAGGCACCCTGGGTTCACCTCTCCAGTTTAAAGAAAACGGAAGCTCTGTTTTCATGCGTGCTGCAGATAGCTTTTCCAGTCTACCTGGGTCATTGCCAGCTGGGAGCAGCGGTCATTGGGACTTTGACGCTAACTGCAGAGTATGGAAGTGAGATGGCAATTCCAGTGCCATGTAGACTTTTCCTGAATGTGGACTTTTCCTGGACGCCTCCAGGGACAATTTTTGAACTGGGGTTGGGTTGCATTTGCAGAGATTTGGAATGGTGTTGGTGCCAACTTGGACTTGGTGAACACTTTAAGGACATTACTCTTTTATAAATTCTTGTTGTATTAGCTTAAAAAGTTTGCTTAAAGGCTTTAATCACTGTAATGTATTAGTATACTTGTTTTGGGTATGTTAGCATTGGCTATACTAATTTTGTGTTTGTTCTGTATTTTTCCAGTCTGCCTTCAAATCCAAACATGGGAATTCAAATAAGTAAGAATTGCAACACACACAAATTTGAAATTTTAATCTTTTGGAAACCGAAATATAAGCAGGGTTTTTTTATATCCAGGGGACAGGTGCTGGGCCTAACCACCCATCTCACCTGCCCAGTTAACAAAGAGAGCAATACCCGATTATTGCTTATCCCACCCTGGTCAAACGCCAGCTAGGGGCCATCAACCTCCTGGTCTGCCGACCTACGTTTCAGCCTACCTACCAGCCTCTCCCCTTGGTAGATACCGCGTCTTATCTTCCCATTCAGAGGGGGGAATGTGGAGCCACTGAGCCATTTCACCTGCAGATGTTGTAAAGTACCAAAAGGCTACAGAATTAGTATTAATATTTTAGGAGGCTTGGAAAACATTTTATTAATCTGGGTTAAGGTGTGCAGAGAAATTGTGAGAATAGTCTCTGTACTGTGTGATTAGCATAACCAGGATGGCTCTTGCCATTGTATTGTAAATAAAAAGGGAAGGAAAGCAGATTCCCTGACATTCCACCACACCTGTGGGGAAAGGAGTGAATGGCTAGCCAGGTACAGGAAGGGAAAAGCCAAAATAAACCTTTTCTTATAACTATGAGCCATTTGTGGGCATTTGTCCCCATGGAAACTACCTCTCTTATGTAAATGCATGTGGTTAATACGTCTGACTCTGGACAGAGAGATGGCGGATGAACACTAGAAAATATAGGAAGGCCTTTTAATATGTAAAGAGATATCTTTCTACCATTGTGTTGACTTGTAAATTTTGTTTTCTCCAAAATGATGTATGGTTTGCAAATTGAACGTGGTTCTATCATGTTAAAGGACATATGACTATAACCAATAGCGGTAAGGGGCTCCTAATTGCAATTTTTGGTTCTGTACTTCCCACTTACAAAACTATAAAAACTAAGTAGGACAAAGGGCCGGCGCGCTCTCCCTCAGATTTCTGTCAGAGTTCCCGCCACTTGGCCAAGCTAGACAATAAAGCTTTAATGTGTAAACGACGGACCTTGCTCCTGTCTTCCATAATTCGGGTCCCTCCGAATTTGGATTGACACAGCCAGCCTTGAAAATGCCATTTAATGAGAAAAGACCCTCACAGCCACCTTGGTGCTTGCCTTGGGTGGCCAACGGCACTAAATCCTCCTCCTAGCACCGCTTTCCCTGCTCTGCTTCCAGGTTTTTATTCCGATTTCAGCTCATGGCCAACATGACTGCAGAGAATGATGGATGTTAGCCAAGCTGTTCCCAGGGACTTTTAATTACCATGATAATGATCGCTAATCATCGGCATTTCCTAAATGGTTGTGGATTGAGAAGTTGGTACTTGCCAGATCCCACTGGCAAGAAGGGGAGGCCTAGGGGACCACCCAGTGGGGAGGATGGAGAAGGGGCAGCTTGACCTCTGTCCCTGTCCAGTGCTCCACCCCTTATGTGCCTTACCATCACTCCCTGTGTCCCATGCAATTAGGACTGCACCTGCCTGAGCTTTGGTTGAGGGGCCTAGGCTCTCCACCCTTGCCCCACAGGGGTGGGGCAGTCTGTGGGTTTGGCACATGTTCTTCCTTAAACCTGGAGTGCCCTCCACCCTTGTCTCCATCAAGCAGCGACACTTCCCTTAGGAAGCCTTCTGTGCCACCTCACAGAATCAGCGTGCCTCTGCCGTGCTCCTGGAAGCCAGGTGTACCACTGGGCTCCACCCAGCTGGGAAGCTGCACGCTCTTCAAGGGCCAGGCTGGGTTGAGCTGTCCCCCATTCCCGGGACCCAGCACGAATCTTGGACCTGCAGGAATTCTGCTGAGTGACTAACTGAATGAACAAATAAAGAAAGCAAAGAAAAAGAACTGTCCCCAGGGGACAGAACCTGGATCTCTGTCTTCAGGAAGACCATGCTCTGTCAGCCTTGAAACACCACAGGAAATAGCCTGTTATAGAGGGGTCTTCTTGCTTACACTTTGGTCACTTTAAAAGGAGTCTCTTAGGTCCTGGCCACTTAGCTCAGTCAGTTAAAGAGTGTTGTCCCAAAACAACAAGGTTGTGGGTTTAATCCCTGGTCAGTTTATAAACACGGGAAGCAACCAACCACCGCATCCCCCCAAAAAATGCATGACTGAGTGACAACAAATGCTTCCCTTCCCCATCCCCTTTCTCTCCCTTGCTCTCTCTCTCTCTCTCTCTCTCTCTCTCTAAATATCAATAAAATTAAGCCCTGGCCAGATAGATCGGTTGGTTGGAACATCGTCCCAGAGCGTGGACATTGCCAGGTTCAATTCCCTGGTCAGGACACATACTTGATTATCCTGTCTCTCTCTCTTTCTTTGCCTCTCTCTCTCTCTCTCAAAAAGGGGGGGGGGTCTCTTAAAGGGGCAACCCACCTTCGCAGAGAAAGCTCATGGAGAAAGAGAACGTTTGCCAGCCTCCCAGGAACTCTTAACAGCAAGGTACACTTCACAGCATGGCCAATAAGGCCCCAGAACTGGGTCAGGCCCTGCCTTCCTCCCCAGCCTCAGCTCTCCTTTCCTGCGGGCCCCCACACCCTGGATCAGCCAGACACAGCCTCTGTTCCCTGACCAGGCTAAGCCATCTCTTCCCTCCAGGCCTTTGTATGAGCTGTTTGTTTTTTTTTCTCTCCCCTGAGGAAATCCAGCCTTCAGGCAATTACTTTAATCCAGAAGCTTCCTCAGAACTATGCAGATCACTGCAGCACACACTGTCATGATTGCCTATTACATGTCGATCTGCTACATCTGATCAAAAGCTCCATGAGGGCAGGAGCCCAGTGCACCCCCAGTGAGAGCACATGCTGGACACCCAACAAGTACCCATCAGCTGAGACTACTGAACACATGCCAAATGTCAAGGCTTTAACTCAGGTTACCTACGAGCAGTACTAGCTCTTAGAGGGCTGTGGACTGAATCAAGCCCCACTCCCAAATTCGTAAGTTGATGCCCTGACCCCCAATGTGATGGTATTTGGAAATGAGGCCTTTGGGCAGTAATTGGCTTTAGATGAGGGTAGACCCCATGACGGGATTAATGTCCTTATAAGAAGAGATACCAGAAACAAATCTGCTGGACCCTTAATCTTAGGCTTCCAGACTCCATATCTGTGAGAAATAAACTCCTGTTGTTTAAGCCCCCATCCCTTATGCCAGCCTTAGGTGACCAAGACAGCAGGAGAAGCTGCCTGGGAAGTTTTAGTAGATCAAACATGGCCCAAATTATTTTCCTCTTATCCTATCAAGAGATAGAGTCTATTTCTCCACCTCTTGATACTGGTCTAGGTTGTGACTTGCTTTGGCCAATAAAATGTAGCAGAAGTAACATGTGATATCTGACCAGGCCTCAAGAGGCCCGGAAGTTTCCTGTCTTATCACTTGGAACACTGCTGCCATCATAAAGGAGAGCCTAGTCCCGTGTATTGGAGGACGAGAAGCCACACGGAAAAGAACAAAGATGCCCAGCCAACAGCCAGCACCAACTGCAGAGGAGTGAGCCTTCCTCTGCCTCCACCCCAAACCGTCAAATGACTGCAGCCCATGAAATGACCCCAGGAGAACCAGCAAAAGAACCATCTTTGGCAGTCAGCCCAAACTATAGAATTGTAAGCAAATAAAGAATTGTTGTTTTAAGCCTTTTAAGCCTTCACACTTGTGGCAGGGCATCCATCTTCCATTTAGGCACTTCTAGAAATGGAAAAAAATCAGATATGTGGCTATTCAATTAAGTAAAGTAGGCAAGTTAAATGCAGAGACTTAAATATATATAGGTTAATTCCTCAAATAAGAAAATTCTATGTTGCCTGACCAGGTGGTGGCACAGTGGATAGAGCATCAGACTGGGACCCAGAGGACCCAGGTTCAAAACCCAGAGGTTGCTGGCTTGAGCGTGGGCTCACCTGGCTTGAGCCCAAAGGTCACTGGCTTGAGCCCAAGGTCTCAGGCTTGAGGAAGGGGTCACTCACTCTGCTGTAGCCCCTTAGTCAAGGCACATATGAGAAAGCAATCAATGAACAAGCAATCAACGAAAACTAAGATGCTGCAACGAAGAACTGATGCTTCTCATCTCTTTCCTTTCCTGTCTGTCCCTATCTGTCCTTTTCTCTGTCTCTCTATGTCACAGGAAAAAAAATGCTATGAAAAAGGAACAATTGGAGGATAACAAAAGCTCCTAGAAATTAAAAACACCATGCAGAAACATAAAAATATAAAATAAAGGCTGGAAGATAAAAATGAAGAGATTTGCAATGTGGAACATGAAGATGAAGAAATAGAAAAATGTAAAATAAATATAAGACACACAAATATTTAACTTGAGGGGTCAAATTCCTAATAATAGGCCCTGGCCAGATGGTTCCATGGTAGAGCGTCAGCCCAGTGTATAGATGACCCAGGTTCAATTCCCAGTCAGGGCACACAGGAGAAGTGACCATCTGCTTCTCTATCTATCCCCCTCTCCCTTCTCTCTCTAGCTCTCTCTTCTCCTCCTGTGGCCATGGCTCAGTTGGAGCAAGTTGGCCCTGGGCGCTGAGGATGGCTCTATGGCCTTGCCTCAGGTGCTAAAATAGCTCAGTTGTGGCCCTGGCTGGTTGGCTCAGCGGTAGAACATTGGCCCAATATGTCGAAGTCCCTGGTTCGATTCCCAGTCAAGGCACATAGGAGAAGTGACCATCTGCTTTTCCACCCCTCCCCCTCTCCCATCTCTCTCTCTCATACCCCCTCCCACAGCCATGGCTCATTCGAGCAAGCTGGCCCTAGGCATTGAGGATAGTACCATGGCCTCACCTCAGGTGCTAAAATAGCTCAGTTGCCGAGCAACAGAGCAACAGCCCCAGATGGGCAGAGTATTACCCCAGAGAGAGCTGGCTGGGTGGATGTAGTTGGAGTGCATGCAGGAGTCTGTCTTTCTGCCTCTGGCCTTTCATTTAATAAATAAAATAAAAATAAAATAAATTATCTCAGTTGCTGAGCAATGCAGCAAGGGCCACAGATGGCCATAGCATCACCCTATAGGGGGCTTGCCGAGTAGATCCAGATGGGGCACATGTGGGAGTCTGTTTCTCTGCCTTCCTGCTTCTCACTTAAGAAAAATTAAAAATAAAAAAACCCAACAAAACCTTATTTATATCTCTTTTACACTTTCGTTATCATCCCTAGTTCCCTGAATACCAATTCTCACAGTTCCTTTTGCTGTCTCTCTTTCATGGTGGCTCTTTTCACATGTGGTTGGGTAGACAACAAGGGCAAATCCACAGAATTCTGAGTGGGAAAGATTATGGTTAATTGTATTATCAATCAAGTTATCTTCTTTGCTTGACCAGGTGGTGGCGCAGTGGCTAGAGCTCAGACTGGGATGTGGAGGACCCAGGTTCGAGACCCCAGAGGTCACCAGCTTGAGCACGGGCTCATCTGGTTTGAGCAAGGCTCACCAGCTTGGACCCAAGGTCACTGGCTCGAACAAGGGGTTACTTAGTCTGCTGTAGCCCCACGGTCAAGGCACATATGAGAAAACAATCAAGGAACAACTAGAGTGTTGCAACAAAAAAATGATTATTGATGCTTCTCATCTCTCTCCATTCCTGTCTGTCTGTCCCTATCTATTCTCTCTCTGAGATTGACTCTCTTTCTGTCTCTGTAAAAAAAAAAAAAAGTTACCTTCTTTGTGTAAAGGCAACAGCTATTATCATGTAGCAAAAGACTTAGAAAATACCACTGACATGCTCTTATTTAAAAAAAATTATTTTGGTTGAGAGGAGGGGAGATAGTGAGGCAGACTTCTGCATGCACCCTGGGATCTACCCAGCAACCCCATCTGAGGCTGATGTTCAAGTATCAAGCTATTTTTAGCACCTGAGGCTGTCACACTCAGACTACTGATCTATCCTCAGTGCCCAGGGCCATGCTCAAACCAATTGAGCCACTGGCCATGGGAAAGGAAGAGGAAGAGAAGGGGGAGAGGGAGGAGGTGAGAACCAGATGGTTGCTTTGAATGGAAATCAAACCTGGTTGTCCATATGCCAGACCGATGCTCTATTGAGCTACCAGACAGGGCTGAGGTGCTCTTATTTAAAAAGATTAAAATGGCCTAACTGTTGGTAGCACAGTAGACAGAGTGTCAACCTGGGACACTGAGGTCTCAGGTTTGAAACCCCATGGTCACTGGCTTGAGCTCAGGCTTCCCAGCTTGAGCATGGAATCATCCACATGATCTTATCATCACTGGTTTGAGCGCAAAGGTCACTGGCTTGAACAAGGGGTCATGGCTTGGCTTGAGCCCCATTGTCAAGGCACATACCAGAAGGAATCAATGAACAACTAAAAATGACGCAACCTCGAGTTGATGCTCCTCATCTCTATCCCTTCCTGTCTTCCTCTCTCTTGCTTAAAAAAAAAAAAGGAAAATGATTAAAATCACATACCAACTAATTATGAGATAAATTAAAAGTAATGCAAGCCTCACCAGGCAGTGGTACAGTGGATAGAGTGTCGGACTGGGATGTGGAGGACTCAGGTTCGAAACCCCAAGGTCCCCAGCTTGAGTGCGAGCTCATCCAGCTTGAGTGTGGACTCACCAGCTTGAGCGCGGGGTCACTGGCTTGAGCGTGGGATCATAGACATAATCCCTTGGTCACTGGCTTGAGCTCAAAGGTCTCTGGCCTGAAGCCCAAGGTCACTGGCTTGAGTAAGGGGTCACTAGCACTGCTTGTCAAGGCATATATGAGAAAGCAATCAATGAACAACTAAGAAGACTAAGGAGCCACAATGAAGAATTGATGCTTCTCATCCTTTCCCTTCCTGTCTGTCTGTCCCTCTCTCAGTCTCTCTCTGTCTCTGTCACACAAAAAAGAAGCTATGCACACAAATATATATTACAGTTATTAATAAAAGGAAAGAAATACTTAATGTATTAAATGAGCAGAATCTCCATATAACAGAATGTTTACAAAGAATTCTTGATTATACTAAGAACTACTTATATGTACATTTTAATACATGAGTTCAAAAATATAAGGAAAAAAACTCACAATCAGAAGTAAATATGCCAAAATGTTAGCAGTGAGAAATGGAAAGATTATTGATAAGATTGTGTGTGTATTACTTTGTTTTTAATGCATTATAAATGTCAGTGACCCATGTTAATTTCATAACCAGAGGAGTAAAATGTATATGTATATACATATTTTTGTTGTTGTTGTATTTTTTTGAAGTTAGAAGTGGGGAGGCAGTCAAACAGACTCCCGCATGTGCCCGACCAGGATCCACCTGGCATGCCCACCAGGGGGCTATGCTCTGCCCATCTGGGGCGTTGCTCCATTGCAACCAGAGCCATTCTAGTGCCTGAGGCAGAGGCCATGGAGCCATCCTCAACGCCCAGGCCAACTTTGCTCCAATGAAGCCTTGGCTGGGGGAGGGGAAGAGAGACAGAGAGGAAGGAGAGGGGGAAGGGTGGAGAAGCAGATGGGTGCTTCTCCTGTGTGCCCTGGCCAGAAATCAAACCTGGGACTTCCACATGCAGGGCCAATGCTCTACCATTGAGCAAACTGGCCAAGGCCTCATATATTTTTTTATTGAGACAGGGAAGCAGAGAAACAGACTCCCGCATGTGCCCTGATCATGATCCACCTGGCAAGCCGACTAGGGGCGATGCTCTGTTTGAAGCCGCTGCTTTGATGCTCAGAACTGAGCCATTTCAGTGCCTGAGGCTAGGCCATGGAGCTATCCTCAGCTCCTGGGACCAAAGTGCTCGAACCATTTGAGCCATCGCTGTGAAAGGGGAGGGGAGAGAGAAAGAGAGAGAGCAAGACAGAGAGAGAGCACGGGTAGCGGGAGGGGTGGAGAAGCAAATGGCCACTACTCCTGTGTGACCTGACTGGGAATCGAACCTGGGACTTCCACACGCCAGGCCAATGCTCTACTGTTGAGTCACCTGGCCAGAGCCTATAATATTTTTAAAAATGAAAATTTCTTAAATTTCAGTCAAGAACTTAAATATCTGGGGCAATACTAAGTAAGAATGATAGAATATCATGATACTGACTCTGATATTATAACTATAATTTATTCTCAACACAGCAGCCAGAGCATCCTTTAAAAAGTGGAGGAGGATTCAGGTCATGTCTCTCCTTCACTCCAGACCTTCAAGGGCTCCTCATTTCACTTAGAATAAAAGCCAAAATCTTTACAATGGTTGACAAGAACCATCATGATCTGACTCCCCTGCCATGTCTCCGACCTACTCTCTGAACTCTGACTGACACCAGTCACACTGGTCTCCTTGCTATTCCTGAAAATCAGCAATCACATCCCTGCCTCAGGGCCTTTGCACTCACCACAACCTCTATTTGGAATGCTTTTCATCCCTACAAACATATAGTGTGTTTCAGAGCTCTGCTCAAAATGTCATTATATCAGGAAAAGCTTCCCTGACCCCCCATACAAAGTAACAGCTACCTCCATTTCCCCAGCACCCTTTCCCCCTTTACCCTGAGCAGTTTATCACCATCTGTGGAAAAGTGGGTATTTTACTTAACTGTGGTCTCCCTGCCATGAGAAGACCTGTTTTGCCTGGTACATAGAAGATGCCCAATAAACATGTGCCGAGTGCCTGAATGAACACGCCTCAGACGGGGAGGCCTTAAAGAATAGATTCTCGGCCAGGGCACATAGGAGAGGCGCCCATTTGCTTCTCCACCCCCCGTCCTTCCTCTCTGTCTCTCTCTTCCCCTCCCGCAGCCAAGGCTCCATTGGAGCAAAGATGGCCTGGGAGCTGGGGATGGCTCCTTGGCCTCTGCCCCAGGCGCTGGAGTGGCTCTTGTTGCAGCAGAGCATCGCCCCCTGGTGGGCAGAGCGTCGCCCCTGGTGGGCGTGCCGGGTGGATCCGGGTCAGGGGCATGCGGGAGTCTGTCTGACTGTCTCTCCCCGTTTCCAGCTTCGGAAAAGTGCAAAAAAGAAAAAAAAAAAAAGAACAGAGGCGCTGAAGCACAAACCACGGCACTTCTGCAGAAAACTGGCAGCCACGCCAACCTGACAGCCCCAGGGACATTTAACCAGCAGTCACCTCACTCCAGAAAGAAATACTTGAAAGTACAGACAGAGATGATGGCAGTGAAGCATCCAAAAGACAGATAAGAGTATTTGGACAGAGCGGTATAAGAGTCTCCACCAGAAAATTCAAGTTCTTCCATCAGGACGTGGTTTTTCCTGAAGGACAGAACTCCTAATTTTTATCACAGATTCAGAACCAGCTATATATGCAGCACTTAAAATGACATTTTAAATGCTCCTTCTATCTTTCTATTTAGCTAACTCTTTGTTGTGATTAGCTATCTTTCCAATGGGTAAAAAGAGGCATTAGGAAACCAATTACCCTGTCACTCTCCCTCCCCGAAAGCAGGCAGGAAAAGGCAGCAGCTGGGTACGGTACCCACGGGCTCCCAGAATCAGAGACACGCACACTTTTCCAGCCTGTCCGCACCTACTGCACATGCACAGTTTGCCTGGCACTGCAGAGACAAAATGCAGCACTCTTCATCTTGCTAAGTTTTACTGGCCTCTAGAAATTCAAGGACAAACTGATAGCATTACTCACAGCCTGATATTCTTTGCCTTAGGAAAGATAAGAAAATTTAGCCTAAGCTATTTCAGATTTTCTAGGCACCTCAGAGCTCCAGTGATTAGGACGGGCTGGTGGTGGGTCCTGCATGTGGGATCCCAGGACTATCAAGGGTAAGAGGTAACATGTGGTGGGGACGGACAGGGACAGCTATGGCTGCAGCCCTCCGCTAAGTTATTATGCTTGCTAAATTCGTCTTTCCTTTCACCCATCTTCTTTTCCATGACAGCTCCTTCATCTCTGTCTTCTAACAGCTCAGCGGTGACTGTCATTTCATCCTGCTAAGGTGTCTCCCCCAAGATACTGCTTGAAGGAATTTCCTCTCTCACAGACAGCTGCATCTTAAATGGGATCCCCTGAGGACCAGAAGGACCTCAAGCTGAAAGGGGGCATTTCCAGTGGGGAGGGGGGAGAGAGAGGCCTCTAATATTTACACAGTACCTATGCCATGTCCTTTGTATATTTAACGACCTTCCTGAATTCTTACAGCATCTCTAAGATTATCATCTCCATTTCGGGATGAAAAATCAGGGACCTCCAGGCAAGACTGAATGTTAGTTCACATGTTGAGTACTTGCCCTGTTCCCAAAACACAGCAGTGGCAGAAGAAAATGTCCTAGAAACAAGTAAACTTATCTGTGTTCAAACACAAGATGAGTTTTTTTATTTATTCATTTTTAGAGAGGAGAGAGAGAGAGACAGGGAGGGAGAGAGAGGAGAGACACAGAGAGAGAGAAGGGGGGAGGAGCTGGAAGCATCAACTCCCATATGTGCCTTGACCAGGCAAGCCCAGGGTTTCGAACCAGTGACCTCAGCATTTCCAGGTCAACGCTTTATCCACTGCGCCACCACAGGTCAGGCGAAGATGAATATCTTAATGGATGAGAAACCCAAATATTTACTATTTTGAGAAGCTGAAGGCATAACCTGTGGAGCTCTGGGTCCTGAAGCAGATGGAGAAAACCAGGAGCTTGGTCTTCTAGGGCACAGGGACTAGAAGTGTCCCAGGGAAGGTGGGGGACCACAGCTGAACATGGGGGCTGGTAAAGGAATTTCCCATTTGGGAAAAGAAGCTGAAAAAAGCAGAGGGTGCCCCCACCTCCAGCCTAGAGCTTCCCTAAGATTATGAACGCCGAGAGGAGCTGGCGGCAGCACACACATAACCAGGGCCTGGCCAGGCCGCACCTCCCCCCACCCCTTTGATGATTGGCTCTGAGAATATTCCCATTATCACCAAGGTCACGCAGCTCATCAATAATCCAAGACACCTGGCTCAGCACTGGGGCACCCAGGACCTGGGTGCAGGTGATGGGCAAGGAGAGAAAGAGGGAGAAACTGATTCTTATTCAAGATGAGCACACAAACCCAAACTCCAAAGCACCTAAGGGAAGCTGATGCTGAGAAAGATGGTCACCACCACCAACAGTTGGGAGGTAGTCCCCAAGGGTTAGTGAACTGGAAGACAGTACT